>NC_088337.1:3262500-3562500 GCF_036884655.1 Musa acuminata AAA Group | reverse complement strand
AAAAATAAAAGATGGAAAACCTAATTGAAAGATAGGTCGTTTGAAGCCAAATAATTTCATAACAAACCGAGGACATAACTCTATATTCAGCTTTAGTAGAAGATGTATATACTCTCTCTCTCTCTCTCTTTCTCTTATTTTTTGCAGTTTCATGAAACAAGAGCATCACCAAGATATATACACCAACTTGTTGTAGATTGATGAGAATCTGAACACTCTGTCCAATGAGCGTCGCTATAAGCTTGGAGGATAAGAGAAAATCAAATCTTCCTGCAATAAAAAAAGAAAACAATTTGTTTAGGAAAAATAGTCATATAAAACGATACATGAACAGTTATGTGGACAATGATTTCCCACGGCAGCAACACCATCAAATCTGGACATCCCTATCATATGCTAGAGACCCAAGGAAAGTAAGAACTAAAATATTTTTCAAGATGCAAAAATACACAGATATAAAGGCTGACATAAAAGCTAAAACCATGCAAGAACTCACAAAACCATCTTGTCATTTGGCTTATCAGGATCTTAGTTATAACTTTAATGTACTGCTGTCCAACCATTGTCTATGATCTCCTCCAAATAGATTCTTAATATCTTATATATTGCGCTTCTGGTAAGTTTGCTGTTTGATCCTTGAGGCTTATCTTGCAACTGAAAATTTTTCTTCCAGCAATAGCTGGCACTATGTTTATGCACAGGAAGACTTGAATAAACTTAAGTCATACCATTTGCAGTATCCACAATGGAACATACAGCTCACTGACAGTATCATGTTCTTCACCATGACACAACAATTTGGTAACTGATTGAAGTCTTCTTATCATGTGATGCATTCCCAGTGGTCAAGCCTTGGGGAGACCAGACCTGAGACGCAAACCAGAAGCCATACCAACATGATGCTTATTTCACATAATCATCCATTATGTCTCTAACTAAGATTCATTCTTAGATGAATTTTGCACAACATATTACGAAAAAAATTAAGGGACTGACAATCCCATCCTTCTGCAAGCACAATGTTTTTTTACCCTTGTCTGGTTTTTCCATCACATGCTTCATGTATCATTAGTGGAAATACCTCAGGATATGTTTTGAAATGTTACTTGCCTAGTCCTAAAGATCCTAGGCTTAAGCAATCATAACTTGCATCAGACCTTATTGCCCATGAGGTTTCTAACTTTTGAAGCTTATCCACGCTAATTAGAACTTCTTTAGGTGTATTTATTATATTCCACTATCTTGAAAGCTATCGCAGAAATTACCCTGGCATCCTGTTCTGTATAGGTAACTCCCTATGATGAAAAATATGATTTGAAGGAAGCAAAGTTCAAAAAATTAGTGTAGTAATTTTACATTTTCCTCTGGCATATACAACAAAGTGGATGATCATTTGGGGTGGATGTGTTAAGAGGGTTTCCCTGCTATAAATTCTTCATTGACCTAACAAATTCAGGTTACATGAAATTGTTCTCAAAGAATAAACATTGTTTTGGTTTCTGATGAGATTAGCAAGTATTAAAAGTCCAATTTAGCTAAATATTATCATACAATCAAAAACTAAGCAAAGAATTTATGACAAAAGGTCGATGGCAAAGGCAAAACTCCCACTGATTTCCCTTTATTTTACTTCAATTACTCTTGGATAAAAATTCTGAAAGCTGAGTGAATTTCAGCCTCAATAAAAACTGGTTCCAGACAAAACCAACTTAACTGCTTGACACTGGCAGGAACTTCACTTCATAGCCATAAAACTGACAAAGTAGGTAAATTGATACTTGAAGCTCCACAGGAAACATACACAAACATATATGGATACACAGAGATGCATGCCGACAAGAGCTGGAGCTCACAGATGCATTCATATGTGCATGCACCATTCAGCCAATATGCATGAACAAAAACTAAGTCAGCATTTGCTAGTGATGTATACCTAAACGAAGACTTCCATGCAGAGAAAAAAACAAGCAGAATGAAGAGAGAACAGAATATGACAATTAGCCTGACATAAAACAAAGGAAGCTCAAGAGGTAAGGAATTCCTGAGAAGAAGGAACACCTAAAAATATGAACTATGTTAGAATATTGAGATGTTAGAATTTTGAATTATGAGGCCATGACAACAAATAGCATGCCATGATTCTAGCTTTCTTACAAAACATATGCATGTAAATGGTATTTGTTGTAGACCTCATAAGATTGCAACCCAAACAGGTCGACATCTACATGGAACAACAAACAACCTCGTAAGACCTACTTCAGTTTGTATAAACCATGAAAACAGTCAGTGATTTAAAAAGCGTTTGGCGCCAAAAGACGCTAAGGTCCAAAAACGCCCGAGGCGCTAGACGCTAGCCCGAGCGAAACGAGGTGCTAAAATATTAAAATATATAATATAATTAATAAATATAATTATTTAATAGTATTAAAATCAAAATAATATATCATTAATCTAATAAATACAAATACATTACTGTTACCTAGTATACTGTTAACAGTATACTGTATACTGTTAATAATATACTTTCAAAAGAGGAGAAGGAAGATGGGTGTAAGGGAAAACCGAGGGTGCAGCGACAGCGGTAAAAGTGAGCAGCGGCAACGGCAGCGAGCGACGAGCGGCAGTAGCGTGAATGCGAGCAGGGTTAGGGTTGGGCAGCGGCAGCTAATATCGATGCTTTAGTTGGTTCGATTGAACCAACTAAAGCACCGGAGACCGAACCAAACCTAAAACGCTGGTTCGGTCGCCTGGTTTAGCCCAGGCGCTCGCCCGAAGCGCCCGGCGCCTGGGCTCGGGCGAGCGCCCAGGCGGCGCCTCTTTGAAGCGCGCCGCCTGGAAGTGAAGCGAGGCGCTCGGGCCTTGCCTCGCCTCGTCCGAGCGCCCGAGCGCCTATTGAAATCACTGAAAATAGCTATGAGATCTAATATATTTAGTTTTAACTTAAGCATGCAACTTTCCACCAAGCATTGTAACAATTTCTTCATCATTCTACAAAAGCCTAATTCTTCTACTATAGCAAATATATGCTCCATTTCAAGAATATGTAATCTTCTATTATCAAATTTTCATCCTGCTAAAGATCTATGGTCATAGTCATGGTGAGAGCAGAACTTTTCAGATGCTCATCACGCCTATGCTTTTGTACTGTTGTCATTGATTTTTATAATTTTTATTTGGCTATTTAAACTATCTCGAAATGCCAATCTGAAGAAAATTGCTAGACAGCAAAGATGACACAAACAATCCCATGCTGGAATCATTGGTTCATCTAGAGAATTCAATTCTCCCTTTTTCTTCCATTACATGGCCTGAAATATATACCACATACTCATGAAACTTAGGTCTATTATGGCAAATGACCAAAACATCTATCAACTTTTTTTTGCAGTACTGTCCTTTGTTATGACTAACAATGTTAATCAATTAGAAAGACTAGCACTGTTATATGCATAGCTACAAAAATCATAAAGTTTAAGTCTAGAAGAAATTCCTTACTGAGTTTCAAGCAGTATAAAATTTTCACTCTATACTGGAGACCTCAATATAAGACACCATGAAATATGATACATAACCAAGGATGGCAACAAGTACTTTAAGAAGCCAGTCAAACGCTTGCATCAAAGTTTCCATGTATATAGTATACATTTAATAATTCTAGATTAATTTAAAAAAAAATCCTGAGCTTAAGACTTTGCCTCCAATATGCCTCCAATATGCCTCCAATATTTCATATAAGGATTCACATTTGAATTTTTGATATAAGGCTGCATATATTGTCCCTCCTAATCCCGCATTGGCGGAAACCACATTAACAATTGCTTCTTTGGAAAGACTTCGCCACAAGTTCAATTACAAAAAGTTACTTAATTGAAGCTCATAAGACATCACTCCTTTCATGCCAAAACCAAAAGATGGAATATGATTCCCACGGTTTTCACCACCAAAAACTCTTTTGGCTTCTAAATGTCCCAACCACTTTTCCAACATGCAAAACATAAGACCTTAAGATTTCTTCTTCCCCTACCAGTCGGACAAGATACATTCAAGGGACAGTGCATTAAAGTTATTAATGGATAACCATACAAAAGGGAAACTTCTCCTTCTTATTGATTAGAAACCAACAAACTTTTTCAAATTTGATAGCTTAAGAAAGCATGTGCATCAGAACGCAGTTCAAATTCAATCACCTTTCAGGTATCAACAATCAACATTTCGCACTTCTATAAACAAGTGCAAAAGAAAATAAAAAGTACCTAAATGTAATCTGTAGTGGCAAATTAGCATCAAAAAGTCGACAAAACAATATGATATCTTGTGCCAAAACCTTGGTTCATATAAGGAAAAGACAGTTCACATGTAGGGAAAAATAAACAGTTAATCAAAATGTTAACAAGGGATAAAGCACCATTTATGACTCGTATAAAAGAAGTATTTTGATGATGTCTCACCTTGAAAACCCTCGATCATGACCATTTTTCCGTGTGGCAGCCAGAAGCGCCCGCTCCCTCCCCTTTTCTTTCTTCTCTCGCTTCATCCTCTCTTCCCTCAGCTCCTCTATCGTCTTCTTCCCTGCAGTCTTCTTCCCGGAAACAGTAGCAACCCTGGAACCGCCAATTTCTTCATCAACGGCCTCCGACGACATGGCCGACGGCCGTGAGAGGTACCATGGCGCCTTCACCCCCTTCCCGACCAGCCCATACCCCAGCTTATACTTCTCGTCCTCCGGCGCCACCGGCACTGGCGCATCCTCTCTCCGGCGCTTCTTGGAGCTCTTGGAACCACCCTCTTCGGCCTCCTCCTTCTTGAATCTCTTGCCGTCACGGGTGGCCACTTTGTCCTGGGCGCCACCGAGGGAGGAGAAGTCAGAAACGCCGTCGAAGAGGTTGAAGTGACGAGAATCGTCGACGGAGGGGGGTTGTTGGTGGTGAAGGCCACGGGCGCGCCGAAGGCGGTCGAGGCGGAACTCGGCGTCACGGCGGCGGGACTGCTCGCGCTGGAGCTGCTCCTCGCGAGCTGCGGCCTCCTCGTCCTTACGGACCTTCTCGCGGTTCTCGTAGTTGTAGACGTTCCACCGCTTCTGCGGCAATATGTTGAGCCCTCCATGTCCTCCCATGGATCGATCGAGCGAATATTGGGGGTTTCGAAAGGAAGGGATCGGCGAAGACAGTTAGGGTTTGGTCTCCCGATCGATTTCGTGCGGGGAAGAAGCAAAAGGAAATACTTGTAGCGTTTTATAAGGTAACGGCAACAATATAACGCATGTTACAAAAATCCCGTCATATTCCTCCAATAGATTGGAAAGCCATTTGGACTGTCTCATAAAATAACACATTAGTTTTTTTCTTTAAATATTGTGCAATCAATCGTAGAATTGCCTCTCTCTTTTTTCCTTACATGTATCAGTTATGGCATAGCTATGTATTTAAGCATATGATTATGAACACTCAATGCAATAATAATTAGAATGTATTCTCCGGAATAATTGCATAAGATGTCCATCCACGAAAATTAAAGCAGATTTGGAGGATGAACATAATCTGCTATTTTCTCTAATTAGCTTGCAAATGAATACTGTGAGAATAATATCATGAGCTTAAGGTATTAGTTAATTTAATTGATATTTTTTTAATAATTTTAATATCATGAAGTAGTTAACAATATGTATCTTGTATTGCTTATTATTACACAAGTAATAAATATTATATTCGAATTTAATAAAATAATATGAAAATATATTGTTTCCTTCTTTCCTTTGCTTCTTTCAACCAAAAAAGATTTATATTCTGAAGAAAAGATGTGCATGTATAATTATTTTGTCTTGCTAATTCATGCTTGACAAAATCTGATAGAATTATGCAAGCTGAGATAACCTGTAGAACTCTTCATAACTTTGAAGTATTATATTGGTTGGTGGATTTGGGTTGGGCCCAACTCAGCCCAGCCTTTTACCTGTTAGTTGATGCGATATTATCACCTTACGGTCACCCTCATAATTTGTAATGTTTTATTTAACTTATATTATGATATATCACATCACGAAGAAAAAAAAAACTATATTTATATGTACGGAAAATTCACCAAAATATTTTTTACTTTTTTATCGATTAGTGCTCCTTTTTCATTTATTCACGTAGAGTATCTCTTTTTTAAAAAATATAAAATTATTTTGCCTCCATCCTATCAATTGTTGTCTTTCGCTTATGTGCTACTGCTCTCATCGTTATCCTAGTTAATCTCTTCTCCTATTTTAGTCGATCGAGTATCCTCCTTTCTGATATAAAGCTCCATGGGATCGCCTAGGAGATCTTAGTTGCCACCTATTATGCCATCAGCAACAAGTCCCTCACCTACACCCCTTAATTTGAGTGCATCATTGATCGCTTGATAGTCCTCCCATCGTCACTTGTAGTAGTCATTAATTTCTATAGTTTTCATCACGACTTGTGTTGGTGCTTATCATATATATCATTGATGTCCCTCTCATTGTCTGTCGTATTTATTAATTTATATGATTGTCATCATGACTCGTGTTGGTGCTTATCACATGTGAATTATTCCATCTATCTCAATGACCCTAGCATAAATCTCAATCATTCATCGATTCTAATCGTTATACCACCTCCCCTACTCTACTTGTCAATCTATAAGAGGCCGAGGTGATTACGAGGACACATGAGCAAGATGAGTATATAAAGGTAAGAATAATGCAGGAGCAAGATGAACAATTGATACGCGAAAATCAAAAGAATTTTTTTTAAAATAAAAAAAATCCAATGGAAAATAGATAAAATATATTAATAAAAAATGAATACTTTTTTTATATAAAAAATTTACCCTTAAATGTACTGCACATGCATCATTGGAAACTGAAGCACTGAAAGCAGACGAAGAAGTCACCCGACAGGTTTTCTAGACCAGCTGAGGATGAGGACAAGGGAAGAACCAAAATGGTAAAAGTGTCCCCATAGTTTCCCCAGCCCACACAATCTGAGCAGTCCCTGTGATGGGCAGCTCCAAAGAGGATGTGATCTCTGGCTGCCAAGTTTTCCACTGGATGTGCCAACTGCTGATTTATATCAAGAGTCGAAGGATATGAGGTTGATGTCTGCATGCAGCCGCGCCACAAAACCTGGAAGTGGACTTGGCATCTAAGCTCATTTGCTGTCAATTATGTCTAAAGTCCTCCACTGTAATCGAGACGACAGCAATGGATGGGATAGCTACGAGAGGACAAAAGATGGCGTGGATGTGTAAGCCACGGACAAATAATATGCTGTCATGCCCCTTCGTGGAAGTAAAGGGCTGCATGCATGCTGCAATGTTAGTGCTATTGTGCAGCAAAAATATTCCATCGACCAAGCATAATAGTCTACTTTGGATGTGTGAGACTGATTCCAAGTTGCACTTAAATAATAAGAAGGAATTAAAGAGTTAGGTCCAACCACATTACAATTAAAATAATAAATTAATTTAATTGTCAATATCATAATATTCTTATATACATAAATATAACTTTGCATGCGTTTACAATTACGATGGCAAAGGCAATTCATTGGTCTACTCCGAACGAATTAAGTGATTGAATTTTCAATTATTTCCTATCAAAATATATTGTGCTCGACGCATAATAAAGTCAAAATAGGAAACACATAGCATAAGGAAGTCAAACCAAGTCGGCTCTTCTTGATTCGATGTGGCACAGGAAAAGATGAATCGGAGTTGACAGGAATAGTTAAACCAAGTCGCTCTTAACGGGTCCAACCAGTCCGGTTTGGACCTGTTCAATAATTGTGCCTGAGATCGTGAGGTAGATAGATGATGTGGATAGTAATTATGATAAGACTCGATTGACGGCACACCTCACGCCTCGATGGACGCGATAGCACTTGGTCAAACGAACCCGAACGTCGGTCGAGGCGTATTAACGCTTGCTCAGGCTCGGTTCTTCACGCCACGTCAATACTAATGTCAGACGCTACCAGCTTGCCCCCTGTAAGCGGGCACATCAAGAAACAGTAAGCTTCCCTATAAATACCCTCGCATTCCGAATGGGAGAGAAAAAAAAAGGGGAGAGACACAAAAAGACTTCTTCATCTGAAATCCCCTTCACATCAACTAACTTGATCGTCGGAGGGGTCGGGCCGAGCACCCCGACCCGACCTTTGTGCAGGAGCGAAACGAAGGTCCCCGCGAGACACGAAGGCGAGGAGTTCCTGCTCGGAGGATACACCGCCACCGTCTCGACCACCGCACCCGATCACCTCGGCGGACTTGAAGGCCGTCTCGGGAAGATCCCCATCATTCGGACCCGAACCCAGCCGCGTCGGCCCCGAGGCCACGGCTCAAGGTTGTTTCCCACAACAGATTAGCGCTAAAAGGAGGGCCCAGAATGTCGGGTAATCACCCGAGCGGCTCAGATGAGCCCACGGCTGAGAGGTCGCACTCGACTGAAGCCTTGGGGGAATATCCCCCGCACGGAGACCATCGTGATGAACACCCCGCCACGACCTCAGAACGATATTGGCGGATATTCAACGACCCGGGCTTTTCACCACCCGACGGTGCCCCCGCCGACCCCTCGCTCATGTCGTCCGAGACCTTTCAGGACCTCACTCATCAAGTTCGAGCTCTGATGGGTATGGTACAAACCATTATCTCGCTCGTTTTTCATCCGACACATCCGCCTGCGATCAAACCACTGCGACAACGCAAGGCGCCCGTTTGGGCCCACATGACACTTCCGGAGCCCCCAACTTCGCCTCGGGTCCGACCGGCTCCACTCGGGGATCCAGTGATGGCAAACCCGAGCGGTTGCCCGGAACCTGAGGCACTCTCTTCGGACTCCCTACGGGCCCAGTTGCGCTTCGTCAGCCAGCGACTCGACGAGGTGCAGAAAGAGGTTCGCAGTTCCAAGGGGGAGCTCGGGGAGGACGCACACCAAGGGTCTCCCTTCACGCCCGAGATACGGGATCAGACAGTCCCCCTGGACTTCCAGCTCCCCTCTCTGGACGCTTACGATGGCTCCACCGACCCAACGGATCATGTAGCTGCTTTTCGCGCCCAAATGGCGCTATACGGACCTCTGATGCCCTGATGTGCAGAGCATTCCCTACCACTCTAAGAGGGCCGGCCCACGTGTGGTATGACAGCTTGAAGACCGGAACGATCGCTTCCTTCAACCATCTCATCAAAGACTTCGAGCCCCACTTCGTGGCCTATGCACGGCCGAAGCCTTCCGCGACACTGCTCTTCGGACTCAAACAAAAGGAGGACGAGCCCCTCTCACATTTTGTGGATCATTTGCCAGGCAAATCCGGGGTTTGCCGAACACTCACCCCTCTCTGTTAGTGCAGGCATTTATGATAGGCCTGCGACCTTCTAGATTCCTCTGGTCCCTCGCGGAGCGACCTCCCACCACAGTGCCAGAGATGCTCCAGCGGGCTAACCGGTACATCGCGACGGAGGCCTAGGTGGCCGTGAGGAGAAGGGACAACTTCTGGCAGCATGCTCCATAGTAGAAGTCAAGCACCTGCGGTGGCTATCCGATGTAGTCCTTGTAAAAGGATTCTAGGCCCTGCCTCAGTCTCTACTGAGCAAAGGCTCAGTATCTATCTGACTGCCTCCCAGTTCGCGGTTAGCTCCGACATAACCCCCTTCGGTATCTACACGGCTCGGTCGTAGGCTACCCGAGTCCACCTCAGGGCGGCCTTTCTGCCTGAGCTGCATCTCTCGGCCGTAGACTATCGAGTTCCCCTTAGGGCGGCCTTTCCGCCTGAGCTACATCTCTCGGTCGTAGACTACCGAGTTCCCCTCAGGGCGGCCTCCTCTCTTGAGCCGTATTCCTCGACCGCATGATTCCCGAGACCACACATGCGCGGCCTGCCCGCCTGCGTCGTGCTCCTCGGTCGCTTGAAGCCCGAGACACACCTACGCGGCCAGCCCACCTGTGTCGTGCTCCTCGGCTCCATGCTCCCCGAGGCACACCTGCGCGGCCAGCCCGTCTGCGTTGTGCTCCTCGGCCGCATGATGCCCGAGACCACACCTGCGCGGCCTGCCTGTCTGCGTCGTGCTCCTCGACCGCATGATGCCCGAGACATACCTGCGCAGCCAGCCCGCCTGCGTCGTGCTCCTCGGCTCCATGCTCCCCGAGACACACCTGCGCGGTCAGCCCGTCTGCGTCGTGCTCCTCGGCTCCATGCCCCCCCGAGACACACCTACGCGGCCAGCCCACCTACGTCGTGCTCCTCAACCGCATGATGCCCAAGACCACACCTGCGCAGCCTGCCCGCCTGCGTCGTGCTCCCTGAGACACACTTGCGTGGCCAACCAACCTGCGTCGTGCTCCTCGGCTCCATGCCCCCCGAGACACACCTGCGCGGCCTGCCCGCCTGCACTGTGCTCCTCGACCGCATGATGCATGAGACACACCTGCATGGCCAACCCGCCTGCATCGTGCTCCTCGGCTCCATGCTCCCCGAGACACACCTGCGTGGCCAGCTCGCCTGCGTCGTGCTCCTCGGCTCCATGCCCCCCGAGACACCTGCGCGGCCAGCCTGCCTGCGTCGTGCTCCCCGAGACACACCTGCGCGGCCAGCCTGCCTGCGTCATGCTCCCCGAGACACACCTGCGCGGCCAACCCGCCTGCGTTGTGCTCCTCGACTCCATGCTCCCCGAGACACACCTGCGCGGTTGGCTCGCCTGTGTCGTGCTCCTCGGCTCCATGCCCCCCGAGACACACTTGCGCAGCCAGCCCGCCTGCGTCGTGCTCCTCGGCTCCATGCTCCTCGAGATCACGCCTGCGCGGCCAGCCGGCCTGCATCGTGCTCCTCGGCTTCATGCTCCCCGAGACCGCGCCTGCGTGGCCAGCCCGCCTGAAAGCTGACGCCATGCCTCGGACTCCAGTTACAACGACCGACGCATAGCTTCTTTCCGGGGGGGAATATGATGAGGATAGTAATTATGATAAGACTCGGCTGACGTCAGATGACGCCTCACGCCTCATGCCTCGATCGACGCGACAACACTTGGTTAAACGGACCAGAACGCCGGTCGAGGCGCATTAACACCTGCTCAAGCTCGGTTCTTCACGCCACGCCAACACCAATGTCAGACGCTACCAGCCTGCTCCATGCAAGCGGGCACATCAGGAAACAGTAAGCTTCCCTATAAATACCCTCGCATTCTGAATGAGAGAGAAAAAAAAGGGAGAGAGACACAAAAAGACTTCTTCATATGAAATCCCCTTCACATCAACTAACTTGATCGTCGGAGGGGTCGGGCCGAGCACCCCGACCCGACTTTTGTGCAGGAGCGAAGCCGAAGGTCCCCGCGAGACGTGAAGGCGAGGAGTTTCTGCTCGGAGGAGACAACGACATCGTCCCGACCATCTCGGCGGACTCGAAGGCCGTCTCGGGAAGATCCCCATAATTCGGACCCGAACCCAACCGCGTCGACCCCGAGGCCAC
This sequence comes from Musa acuminata AAA Group, assembly GCF_036884655.1. NCBI lineage: Eukaryota > Viridiplantae > Streptophyta > Magnoliopsida > Zingiberales > Musaceae > Musa > Musa acuminata. Next base: position 3,551,035 of record NC_088337.1, on the reverse strand, counting down.
GGCTCAAAGTTGTTTCCCACGACAATAAACACCCGTACAAAGCGTGCAATGTTTGCCACACCATTATTATTATTATTTAATAAAAATAAAAAATAGAAAATATTACGAAAGAAAGGATGCAATTAAATTTGATCTTTTATCTTATCAGTGACACTTGAGAGTTCGATGTGTAGTCAAGCAGTAGAGATTTCTCCATCTTTTTCTGCTGTCAGCGAGGTCATTTCTGAGATGTTGTAGTGCCTCAGTTTCTGCTGGATACCGTACCCACTAGTTCATGATAAGTAGGGTTTTCTTGCACACTCAACTTGGGATGGGAGAAGAGACATATTTTTTGGTATGGTTGCAGTGGGAAAAAACAAGAGAGAGAGAGAGAGAGAGAGAGAGAGAGAGCATCAACTTTTCATGGCATTATTCTTTGGCGGTTCCTTTATCTGAGTGAAAACAAACGATCTGATGCATGCAAAGATCACAAAGTATTTCGCAAGCTGACCGTCAAATCTCAATCCACACGCAGCTTGCCGATGAGCAGCTTCAGATCGAGGCGGGAGGCAGAGATCAACCATGGCAAGGAAGGAATCCAGTAAGGCATATTCCTGATTCTACCTTAGCGGAAGCAAAAGTAGAGGAGTGAGAGAAAGGAGAGACGATGATAAACGTCTTCGTGAAGCAGCTCGACTGTTGTCAAGTGCAGTCGAGGCCGTCGATCGCTATCGTCTCTCGGTGGCCCCTCCACTGTAGAGGACAGCGGGGTGGCGTGCGGGAAGAAACCACGGCGGGATGGGATTAGCCCCGTCGATGAAAAGAAGGACCGGATGACGGAGTTAACGTAGACGTATCGGCCACGGAAAGCCACGTACTAGAAAACACGGCGCGTACGTCACCTGTTTCGTGAACATAAACAGCCCCACCACCGACCGTTCTTTCCTTTTCTTTTCCTCAGACCCCTTTGCCTAACTCTCATCCATTGTCTGGACGTCCCGCGCGGGACCCACAACCTGAATCACGAGATTTGAATTCCGTGGTCCAATCTCATCTGCGGGTCGATTTGGATTCGTGGGTCCAATTATCAATTAATATGGTCCGTCTGATGTGTTCGATGATATTAGTGGCTCAGGTTGGCCACCGCATTGTATCATTCAATACTTTAGTTATCCACATGATTTGTCAGCTTTACATTGTTTGATATTTTATATTCTCACGTAATTATCTGATACATTGAGATACGAGCCTATACTATACTACGTACACGTACAAACTCCATAGTCCAAGTATGGGGGGATCAAGCTTCAGACTAGTGAAGGAAGCAATATTACTGTATCATCCAAGGGCCAATAATTTCTTTTCCATCTCCCAAGAAACACAATCATGTCGCTTGGAAACCTACCCTAGATAGGACCATCGACGTCAAACCAACGCCAACGAAGTTATCATAAAATAATAGAGATGTAAATGTTGTATTAATGATTTTTTTTTTTTAATCTTTCTTTTTTGTTTTTACAAGGGCTTGGGATACATATTACGTGGTGGTGTTTCACTGGGTTTATGGTAGAGTGGCGTGTGCATTTTAGCACAGCCAATCCGTGGTAAGGATCTGCGACTTGTCGACCCCGCAGCAATGGGGAGAAGGAATATGCGGGCGGCATGGCGGGTATTATGCCAAGGAATATCCGCGGAATATCTCGAGGTTGTCACGCACAGGGCAGTGAACGGTCGATAAAGCCCCTCGGCCGTAGTAACCAACGAGGCCACCTCGGAGGGGCACCCCCGTGATTTGGCGCACCGACAGCACCGCTGGCTGCCGCAGCCTCGCGTGCCTACAAATCCCCGCATCAACCCCTGCCATCTTCTTCCTCGGAGCGAGCTAGCGGCTGAGCTGCATCCACCGTCAGCAAACGAGAGGGAGAGACTAGTGGAGTTTGATAAGATCATCTCATCCAGGTAACAACACCCCCTGACAAAGGCTCCATTGCATGCAGCCTCTGTTGTGTTGTATTAGGAAACAGTTCGTGATCCAGTACGCAATCTAGCGAGATGCTGCGGGTAGATTAGGATGGGATCTTTGTTGTGTCTCTTATATCGATACAGTTCATGCAATTTAGCGACTGGTTGAAATCTAAATTCTTCTGTGACCGATTCTATTTAGAACACAGACGTTTGACTTTTTCCAGACGTTCTTCTTCATGGATCAGTTTTCTCGTTATAAATAGGATGTAATTTTGTTTTGGTGGTAAAAGGAGAAAGTCTTGCTGTAAGCGATTCTGATACCTTTCTTGACGGGGATAGTTAAGAGTGTTCTTTGGTGAAATCTTCGGTTGACAGACTTGCGTGATTCCTTCGTTTTCAATCTGCATGGCTTGGTTCAGCTATCTTGATCGCCTTCGGTCATGTTTCTGCATCGGAGTAGCAGTTTCTTGATCGTTCACTCTGGATGTTCTACTGTTCTGTGGTTCCCATGCTTCTGTGTTCTTGGATCATGCCAATGGCGTAACGTAACTTTGTTTGTAGATTATGATTAGATCTCTCGATTAAATCATGATGTCCGATGCATCTACTGAAAGTAATTGTAATACTCTGTTGAATCGGAACATCGAGCAAATCACAGTAAAGGTGTGGTTCTAAATTTTTGAGTTGCGTGTGGCTTTTCAGATGGCGATATCCTTATAGCAGAGGAAGAAGACAGCTCTCTTGGAAGACCTTCGCATCTGCTTCACTGCTTTTGGAAGATAAAGACGTACGTCAATCATTCATGGGTTCAGCAGGGGAACAGAGAAATGAAACCCAACACCACAGGCCCGTCGGCGTTCGATTCTTGGAGTACATTAGAGGCACTCCATTCACCTTCAGAACATACCAAGCGATCGTTCTGGTGTTAACGTTCTTCGCGTACGCCAGCTTCCATGCGACTCGGAAGACCACGAGCATCGTCAAAAGCGTCCTCGATCCGCAGACAACTGAGCTGGGATTTACCCACTGGCCAAGGTTCTACTTCCTCGGAACAGTCGAGGGGGCTCAACGGAATCCGGGACTCAACGCTGGCTGGGCTCCGTTCGACACTTCAGCTGGCACGGCCATGCTCGGACAGATCGATGTTGCCTTCCTTTCCATCTACTCTCTCGGGATGTACTTCGCAGGGCATTTAGGCGATCGGTTCGATCTGAGAGTCCTTCTGGCCCTTGGAATGGCAGGGACTGGAATATTCACTTCCCTCTTCGGTGCTGGCTACTGGATGAACATACATAGTTTCTACTACTTCCTGGTGGTTCAGATGTTGGCCGGACTGTTTCAGTCCACAGGATGGCCGTCGGTGGTGGCTGTCGTCGGGAATTGGTTTGGAAAGAAGAAGAGGGGACTGATCATGGGGATATGGAACGCACACACCTCAATAGGAAACATATCTGGATCATTGATCGCTTCTGCGCTACTGAAGTATGGTTGGGGCTACTCCTTTGCTGTTCCCGGCCTTATCATCGCACTTTTCGGGTTGACGGTGTTCTTGTTCTTGCCCGTTAGTCCTGAGAAAATGGGGATCGAAAACGAGGAAGAAAGCCAGTTGAAATCCCCCGAGAAAGATGGGATCACTCAGCCTCTGTTGGAAGGAAGACCCAACGAAAAGGGAACAGCGGTGGGCTTCGTGGAGGCGTGGGGGATTCCTGGCGTTGCACCGTTTGCTCTCTGTCTCTTCTTCTCCAAGCTTGTGGCTTACACCTTCCTTTACTGGCTCCCTTTCTACATCAGCCATACAGGTATCTCTTCATTGATCTTATGAACTGTTTCGATGCTGCATTCCAGTCTCTCTAATCAATCGTTGTGTGTTCTAACGCCACATGTTCTTCATCATGCAGCTATCGATGGAAAGTACTTATCTGATTCAACAGCCGGAACGCTGTCATCATTGTTCGATGTTGGAGGTGTCGTCGGGGGAATCCTCGCAGGTCACATCTCCGACCGACTCGATGCCCGCGCACTGACAGCGGCAAGCTTCATGTACTGCGCCATCCCAGCCCTCTTCTTCTACCGCATTTACGGGAGCATCTCCCTGTACTGGAATGTAGCGCTCATGTTCGTCGCCGGCATGTTTGTCAATGGCCCCTATGCATTGATAACAACGGCAGTATCGGCGGACCTGGGAACGCACAGCTCCCTGAAGGGGAACTCCCGGGCCTTGGCCACCGTCACTGCGATAATAGACGGGACAGGGTCAGTGGGCGCTGCCATTGGCCCCCTTGTCACGGGCTATATATCAGCCAACAGCTGGAGTGCAGTGTTCACCATGCTCATGGCAGCGGCACTGGTGGCTGGGCTGCTCTTGACGAAGCTTGTGGTGGCCGAGGTGACGGCAAAAATGGAGTCTGGTGGATCGCGAACTGGTGGTTTGCCACAGAGGTCCTCTGTACCTGAGACCCTTGTATAGCGTAAGGATGGATATGCTGTTCATAATTTAGGATGTGGAAATATTAGAGCAGGTCCTCTAATTTTTGCAAGAGGAGCAGCTCCTCGTTGCTCGACGTGAATAAGGGCAATGGTTGGCTCAGGTGTTATGGCCCTTCAACAACAACATGCCCCTCCCTCTTTGCAACACAAGGGGGAGCTATGGTGGTGGTAGAGATGGGAGTGCACTCACCAGGTTCCATGTCTAGGGACATGGCTTTTGAGCTATTTGAGAGTGCACTTCATTGGAATATGATCGAGTTTGTAATTTGTACTGCATTGTTTGGAAAGTGTAGCAGATATATTATTTGGTGGTGTTAAGAAGTTAGCTTTGGAGACAGCAAAGGGTGGCTGGTAATCCTCTGTTATATTTGTAGTCTGAATCCAGGAGTTGGAACATCGGATGATTGATTTATCATATGAATTTTCATTGACATTATTACATTAAAATTTTATGTGATGAATCATACTATTAGTATACTTTTGGGCTTTTTTTCTTAGTTTACTCTCCCTTAAGTATACTTTTGAAAATAAATTCTTGCTTACCTAAAAAATCTTTAAATGATTTTTTAGAAATAAATTTAGTAAAAATATGTATGATATTATTTTTGCTCTTGATCTTTATGATTTTAATAGCTTTTTGAAGCATCCTTTTCCGAATGAAATGATATTTAATTTGAATATGTTTGGTTCTTCTATAAAACTTTAGATTTGTTATTAATTTTAAGATACTTTAATTATTACATTAAAAAATAATTGATTTATTAATTTTATAACAAACATCCTCGATTATATGTTTTAATCATATACATTTTTAAGTAGCAAGAGGAGGTCTTGTATTCAGAAAGATTGATGATTATTTCTTACTACATTATGAGTCATATAAAAATATATAACTAGAAGTTGATTTAATATAATTCAAATGACCCCCTAGATCATCTGCATAATCGTATAATTCAGAATATATGTCCTTATATAATAATCTCAAATCAAAGTAGAATTCATATATTTTAATATTCTTCTTTTTGGATTTGACTTCATTTGAGATTGTACTAAATGACTTATAAGACTAACTGAAAAAAATATAATATCTTGTAATTATTAAGTAAAAGTAGTAAGATGAGAAAGATCATTAATTAGACTTTTCTGCATCATAATTTTTAATTTAAGAAAATTTATATGATTAAATCTAGCATGATACACCATCATTTATACTCATCGAGTTAGATGCTAACAAAATATATAAATCTTTGATCATTTTAAGAGTATGTATTATATCTATATTTAATTCCTTTAAGTTGTGAAGAAACTTAATTTCATTAAGACTTAAAAAAATATAATTTCTAGCATCGATTACATTTATAACAAAAAAGAAAATTTTCTTCAGAATATTATACATACTCTTCTATATAATATGATTATTATCTTTATCTTATGTATAATATGATTATTATCTGAGATTACAATGGTGCTTTTGTCTTCACTTGGTGAACAGTATTGTTTATTATAATAATTATATCATTATATTTATTGACAAAGGTTGGTGAATTTGATATCATCACCCATGAAATATCATGGTCTTGGGAATTTCAATCATAAAACATTTGTCCCAATAGCATTGTAATAATCTTCTTTATTTATAATTTTTTTTTTCTTTAATCTTAATATGATAAATTTTCTTGATATGGTCTAACTTGAATGCTTATAACACTTGATCTTCTTTCTATTTCTACCATTATTTGAAGAAGACTCCGACTTATTGTTAGTATCAATCTTTTTCTCTTTATTTTTATCATTACCTTTTTTTCTTATTTGTAAAACGGGCATCTCCATCTCCATCTCCGTAGAAAATCCTTTGACATGCTAAGGATTCCTCAAAAACAAGAAATTTTTTTAACTCTACTAAGGATGGTTGTTGAACCCATCCTTGAATAGATATAATATAAGAAATATATTCTTTTTAAAAATCATAAATAATATAATGTTTCATTCATACATCAGAAATATATTGATTTAGATCTGGGAGTGATATTTGTGAATATAAATTTTTAATCTTTAAAAGGTACTAAGAAGTTGAGAAATTATATTGAATAATATTTGTTAAATTATTCTTTAAATACTCGAGTCAGTATCGAGAGTGATTCAAATATCTGAAGTTGATTTATAATTAATATTATATTTAAAGAAATCATAGAAATTTAATACCAAACCCATCAACTCAACTATCATAATCCATAGTTGAAAAATGATATCTTCTTTACCAAGAATATCTTGAAATATAGATTACCGCTATTATGAATTTGATACTATACAAAGAAAAATAAGGATCACATGCAAATAAAACTCTTTATTCAAATAATAGTAACAAGTTACTACTAACTTAAGATCAAACCAAACAAAAGAAGAAGAAACCAAAACAAAAGTTTTTAAAAAATTATATTAAACTTCTAAAAGAGAAAAAAATACTTGTAGGATCTTAAACTACTCTCGAACCATAGTCCTATAAACCAAAACACTTAAACTTGGATGAATCTATATATCATTTATTTATAAGTATAAAATAATAATTTAAACCAAGAGACTCTTATTTTTATAATTTTATCTAGCCAACTTATTTAAAAGCAAAAATAAAAATCTAATTTTTTTAAAAAGATAATACTTTAAATCATATCATAAATAATATCAAACTTATCCACGATGATTCACATGTGTCCATCCTTTATCGCGAGATTTAAGATGTGTTAATTTACATAGTCTTGCCTCTACAACTCAAGGTGCCAAAAACTGTCTATATGTGACATGGGCTCCTAAACCTTTAGTATGAATTGCTGTTGGAAGCAAACAAATGAAGTTGAACTGCATCAAAGAAGAAAAAGATGTATGAAATTGACACATGCAAAAAGAAATGAATTTGTGACCAGGAAACAGGAAATTCTACAACTTTAAAGTATGATAAATATACAAAACCTTCAAATAAGTTACATTCCCATCAGCATTTTGCTTGCTATTTCATTATAGCTAAACTTCAGTCCTCCCTATGTTCAAAGATGCATCACCTTTCTTTCCCTTTAAGAACAAGTCATTTGTTCTTACATGCTGAAACTGAAAGAAGCAGTGGCATGCTACTGAATGCATCCCTTCATTCAACTTACATGCTGCTTTTTGCACAATACATCTCAGATAATTTAACTTTATTTTGATTTCATTTCTTTTTTCAGTTCTATGAAGTCCCTTCTCTGCACAGCAAAGCTCTCTCCAGGAAAATAGAAAAGTTTGTGGAACAGTTGAAGTATATCCAAGATGATCCAGACCATTATTTTGTTTTTTCATTTCCTCCACCTTCTCCCCATTTTTTTTTCCTCATCTATTTCATTTTCTCACCAGCTAAGCTAAAATAAGTAGGTAAATTGTGTGTTTTGTTTATGATAAAATAACGAAGAAAGAAGAAAAGCCTCAAGACAATGGTTTAAGGGCTTCTTCGAAGACAATGGTTAAAGGGTTTTTTTTTTATTTAAATTATTATTTTATACTTATAAATAGATGACGTATATGTAAATCCATCCAAGTTAAGTGTTTGGGCCTCTGGGGTTCAAGACCAAGAATAGTTCAAAATGGTATGAGTGTCTTATTTGGCTTGATTTCTAAAGAGTTCAGTATAATTTATTTTTGTCTTGATTTCTTCATTTTTTATTTGGCTTGATCTTGGACTAAAATACCTTATTACTACTATTTTATGAAAGGATAATATTTACATATAATCTCTTCCTTTCTTTATAATTTGTTCGTAAGACCATAACATAGTTTAAGTCATTTTTAAAATAATCATTTTCATTATAATAAATATTCTTGATGAGAGAACGTCTATATAAATGATATTTTTGATTCCTGGGCTCTATCTTTCTCAAATCATAAGGATTTTCTATATTATTTAAAACGAGAGTTCTGAGTCGAAAAGTGTCAAAATAGTAAGAGAAATCATTTCTAAAAGTCTCAAAAATAATGATTGAAGGTACATAATTTTTGTTTCAACGATAGTTTCGTTGTGTTTGTGATGGTTTAGAAACACATTTAGATCTTAAATTTTCTTGCATTCAGTGCATTACTGCACAAGTTTCCTGCACATAATCATCATAATTCTGATCTGTTGCCATGCAAAAATATATCATAGTCTTAATTAGCGAGTCTCACCCTGAAAAGGCTACGAATAAAATTGATAGACTAAATAGCAGAGTCACAATGGGCTCACATTTTGTCTCCAAATATGATGGACACAAATAGCCCAGTCCAATTTATTGTCTAAACGAAAGCCCATGGGACATCCCATCACCTCTCTCTTTCTCTCTCCTCCTCCTCCTCCTCCTCCTCCTCCTCTCTCTCTCTCTCTCTCTCTCTCTCTCTCTTACACACAATTTACACTATACAGTAGTAAATAGTTTGATGATGCCTGATAGATATGTATGATATGCTTATGTAAGTTTAAGAATCATGGTTAGGTCTTCATCCACAGCAATTATTAAACCACCATGGCCATTTCTTACTTTGCTAACTTGAGTGCATGTCTGAGGACTTTAACTGGCCCCGTACAGATCCACAGAACAAAGTTCTTCAGATCCTTGGCAAGAACCTTCTCGTGGATGGAGGTACAGCATCATGCATCAACCCTGTCGATCGCCTTTCTTCTCATTGATCAGATGCCTCACGGCAAGCTCGACAGGTGATGGAAACACACAAGATATGTTCTGTTCCTTTGCCACCAACACTCGAGATCTTCTTATCTGAAAGCCTTTTTAAAGGGAAGTGTTGGCGAAGCTTGTTGGATACTTGGAGCATCTCCACTGTCGTAAAGGATCATCAGAATCAAATCTTTGACACCTTCGACTTCCTTCGATCCAGAGACCTCGATCATCATCGTCAGTATTATTTTTGTGGTTTTGTTGTTAGCATCAGATGTCTCAAGAATATAACTTTTAGCTACTGTTTCTGAAACACATGTCTATGTAACCATGATTTATTATGGCCATGCTGTGGCAATTATTTGGAGAAACATGAAAGGGATCTCATACAGTCTAAGAAAGAAGGAGAAATGACATAACCTAGTCATTAGGGTTTCTAGTTTTTGAGGTGAAGGAATCATGTTCCTCCATTAATGGCGATATCCACCAGTAGCCACCCAAAGTTCATATGCTTTCTAACTCATCATAATTATCGACCTTGTGGGATCATGTCGTGGCCACTGACCACCATTGCGAATATGATTCCCTGCAGAGTGCTTGCCTGCTTCTATATGAATATATAAACTACACATGATGTTAATGGTTGGCAGTGATCGGATAGTAGTAGTCATCTTTTCCTTCCTTTTTCCATTCTATATTTGTTTTTATTCGAGGATTATTGTAGTGAGGATGTGAAACCTGACAAAGAAAGAAGACCAGAAAGAAATTTAAGATAAAGAAACATCAAGTGAAATCTATAAAACACCAAATAACACTCCGAAAAGAGGAGAAGAAGAACAAGAAGCACTAGTCAAGTCAACCCAAGAAGTTCCTCATCTTCTACTGATGAATTTACCTAGCCATGTTGAAGCCTGATTCAGAATGGATGGACCCACCAAGACATGGTTGTGGGGGACCCAACTAGGATGGCCCACAAACACCAATCGTAAGAAAAGGAGGCGTCCACAAATCTGTCACGCAGCCTCCCCAACCCTTATCTCAAGACCAACCGCCCGAGGAAAGGAGAAAGGGAGAGGAACGCATGGAGAGGCTCCAAAGCAGAGCTCTTTAACAAGCAAGGTGGACACCAACCCCTTTCGATCATCTCATCATCTCCAACATAGGCCGTAGGGTGTGAGACCTAGGAAGGAATTGACTGAAGAAAGATAGAACCATGACACTGATAGAAAATGAAAACCATGCTTTACCAACAAAGGAGAAGCCATGAAAGGGACACGGGCAGTGATGCGTGGAGTTGACCCACTTTTCTACTAGAAACAAGGAAGAAGATGTGATAGAGAGGGAGTTAAGTCAATCACTAATCACTGCATGCATGCCACCGCGACTATCATCTAATTGTGGTCGAGCAAGTGCCATGGATTAAGGGACGAATCGCATGTCCAACTCAAAGCATATGAGTAGTGCACTCCTTTTGGGTATTATTGCACGTAAAGATGGGTGGAAAGGATGGGAAGCGTTGGCTCTACGCGGCCTGGAGATGTTAGAAAACGTAAAGGAAATCGAGTACGTGAGGAGAAGAGGAGGAAAAGGATTGTGGTTGGCAAGGCATCTACAAAAGAAGGAAGGAGAGAGGAGGGGGGGCAAAAGTGCCGGGTGATCACGACCTAATGCTTTTGCGTTCTCACAGGGCACAAAAGATGGTTTCTTCTTTTCTCGTTTGAGCTTGTGCGGTGACCCAATGAAATCCCTCGTCCTCTGTTGATTGGTCTTGATTTGGTTTGGATTGGATTGGATCAACGGTTGATGAGGACTCATGTGAGCTCATGGTTGAGCTCGAATGTGTGTCTACGTCCGCTGAGTCGGTCGGAAATCCCCGTCAAACTCATGCACGGCGTTGTCGGTGTTGGTCGTGGTGGTGGAGGATCGCCCGGCGGTGCTTGGACCATCGGGTTTTTGTTCGTATCGACGTGTGGTGACGGCGGCGATGGCGGACGGAGTAGTGGCTGAAATTTCGTCGATAGAGTGGTGGTTGAAGTTGTTGATAGAGAAGGAATAGGTCGGACGTTGTTGTTGGCGGATGGAACAAGTCGAGCAATGTCGAGCTGTGGAAATGGACATCATCACCTGCTTTCGTTCCTCGTAAACATCTCAAAGTCGGATGCCCAACTCACCTTTTCATGAGGCAAAACTTGGTGAGTTAGGGCTTCGGAAAGGCAAATGCAGCTTTAGGTTGGGATCGAGCTAGCTAGCAAAGGAAAAGGTAATAAGCTAAGTAAAATAATCAAAGGCTGGCTCGTGCATGGGTGACCACCACGTCCATCGACCTTGGCAGCGGAGGAGGAGGCTTCGCCGTGACGAAGGCCTTCCACCCCTCTCGCCTTTTGGCGATGAAAAGGTGTGTACGACGCAACGCTTTCCGAGGGGGCGGCCCTGCGTGGCGTGGTCTCCTTGGGAGGAGCTCCACGGGACTCTTGAGCTCACATCTTTAGGGTTTTGCCGATCCGGTGCTGCATGCACCCGACGTAAAGGAATCGCAAGTTTTTTGGTCCACTGGTGGCCTTCACAAGCCCCCACATTGTTGTGTCTCCCTGAGGCTGAGGTGACTCGACTAAAGCAGAGTTCTGCGAGCAGGGCAAGTAGCTGATAACGAGGATGCACAGCGTCGGAGTCATGGAGGAGGCCAGGAGATCCTAACCTCGACAGCAGCATCAGATCGAGAGTTGCAGTTCATACATTGCATCACCCATTGTTTTAACCACTTCACAAGGAACATCAAGGGATCAAATAAACCCTAGGCTTTCTTCATGCACTTTTTCCTGCAGCTCATGCAAGGAACCAACATCAATGTGCGACAGATGATTCATAGATCACACCATTGCTGTGCTGTGCAAGGCTGTCCCGGGAGCAGTTCTGTTTTAAATATCACTCAAGTAGAGTAGGGGCAGTAGGAAAACAGAGAGGCTTTGCTACTCCCAATGTGGTGATCTCTTTCTGCTTTTGTTTTCGAGATCCTTTCCCAGGGACATGGTCCATGCAAAACCCTACCCCAGTGTTTTTACCTTTACAATGCAGAAGAGGACCACCAGAGTTGCTTACCCCCCCAATGCATGCAGGGCTGTGACCCAAAGTGTCCTCGGAAGGTTTTTAATCCTCCCTCCACCACAAGTGGAGGTGTGGTGAAGTGAGTGGATATGTTTTGCATGAGGACAGAATGCTCTCTGCTTTTGTTCTTTGAAGCTGAAAATGACTGATCAGCTTGGTGCATCACCAGTGTGTTGTCACCATCCATCATAACACCAATCTCTAACACACCTTGTCTCGAGTCAATTCAACAGTTGACAGACATTGGACAAATTGCCAAATCGTCAATCACCATTGCGCCAATGGAACACCCCTGGCTTGGTACCTTGTTCTGACCAACTTGTCTTCCACTGTGAATGAAAGCTTCACACTAGAAAACTGCAAGCACATCTGCACAATGAAAGGAGAAGAGGATGATTAGCATAGCAGAAGCAAAAGATACCTTGTAGTAGTATTAGTGTTCTTTTGGAACCGCAAAGCTTAACATGATGGGGAAATGAAAGAAAGGGGAAGAGGAAGTAAACTAAAGAGATGCAGGGCATGGCAAACCATTTTAAGTGTCATGTGGAATTGTACAGAAACCATGTGATAGATCAGAAGAAGCATTAGTTTATCCCAGTGAATCACAGTTAGACTAATTTCTTCTGGTGTTGGCCCTGCACACACTGAATCATTACGCTGCAAGCAAGATTATACCAACCATTCCGGCAAGGAGACATGGAAGACCCATCAGTATGTGGCAGGCAGTGTCATCTTCTCGACTGCATTGCATTGACCATCTGTGGTTGGTGGTTCAAGCATGCAGGAGGAGTCTTAGTGTTAGATCAAACAAGTTGAGTGTACAACAAGTCATGGCCCCTTCAGGAACAACGACAAGCTAACAAGATTGCATTTACCTGACACGCATGCAACTCAGCTCAGTTTGCCAATGGCTTGTTGATGAACTTGGAACTTGACTTGGCCATATGCTTGATGGCGACACAATGCCACCAGTAAAGTATCACATTCTCTACAGTGACATCAGTCCTGGTAAATCACTGTTAGTAACATAATTTTGGATAAACACAAGAGCTATTAAAACTTTGAACATTCTTCTCAATCTTGGGAGAGTATGATCCCTTTACCACTTGGAACCATGCACTGGAATGCTGAGCTTGGGGATCAGTGACAGTGGTATCACTCGGATTCGCATATAAAGATTGACTAAAGAAGGATAACAATTGATAGCCAAAAGGATTCATGTTTCAGGTATAAATATATCATGTGGATAATTATTTAGACCGGAGATATATAGAATTTTTTGTAAGACAAGGATAAAATTATATAACATTTTGAAGTTTGAAGCAATTTCAAGTGAGATTCAGGAAATCCACATCATATCCAACTTGACTGCTGCCAAAGAGAATGAAGTCTTGAATGTTAAATATCTTTGAGCAAAATGGCACTAAATAAAACGCTTTTGACAAACTTTCTTTTGTTATGGAAAGCTTCATGAAGATGATATTGCTATCAAAATTATGCAATGAACTTTTAAGAAACACCATAAAAAGCTAGCATTGCAACACAAAGCCATGACAACCAAAAATTTCATCACAGCATACTCAGACACTGTACAATACTGAAAACTAGTATGGATATAGTAAAATAAATTAGCAATGCATCATAATTTTGACAGATGATAAACAATTTCCACTACTTGAAATAAATCCACCCACAATAACATTTATGTTTTGGGAATACAAGCGAAAAATACCAGCACTTTTAACTATTACTAGCATTTCATTCTGCAATGACTTTACCACAGCTTTATGATTCTAGAGCTCCAAAGATAAAGCTCAACTACAAAGGAGTCGGACTTATTGGCGGAGTGGTAAAGATCAACCAAGCCACATTATTTTGGAGTTGAAATTCTAGCCTACGAAGACCAGCTGAATTGTGCAATATAATTAGTTAATTTGCTAAACAACCTATGATTGCTTGAGCTCATCAGTCAGAAAAAAAAAAATTGCACCGAAAGGATTTTAAAGGGAATGTCTGGACGTCTGACTGTAAAGTAGGCATTTGTACATGATAAGCTACACAATGCCGACCAGTCCTGTAAAATGAAAATCTCTCAACATTTGTCTCAGTTTTATTCCAAAGATAAAAGAAAATTGATAATCACGAATTATAACAGGCAACCTTCTGGAACTGGCGATATGACATTCACACTTGAACGTAACCAAATTTCCATTTAAGTATGATAACCAAATGTAGATTACATCATGCATCACGATATTTACAGTTAATATTCTTTTAACATGCTATCATCAGCCATTGCAAATAACGGTCTCTATCGAGACATCCGATTAGTCAATGCATTGTTGCATAATTGATAGGTCTCGAACCCGAACCTGAGACCTAACATTATGTCTTGAACTCACAACTTTTTACCCTGATGCATTGTCCCAACACTAGCTTCATCTACTTTAATCAAATTCTCTATATTTGTTCAGGTACTCAAAATATTAATTAGGAAGCAAGAGAAAGTAGAAGCTAATCAGTAATCTGAAAAGTCAAGAATTAGAGATTGGGTCTCAGTATTACTGCTCGCCGACTTCTTTGCCGTTCCAGATAAGGATACATGAGTAGATGCGAAAAGGAAAACAAAAATAACAAATATCCTAATTAATATGCCCATGATGATTTTTCATGTCTCGAATGAAGTCTGACAGGCTAACTACAATAACATAGCCGGTTTTGCATGTTTGATAATGAATTCTCAGATAAGAACACTACAAGCTTGAGCCAAAGTGACCCTGTACATTACACGATATCATACAGAAGAAATTAAGACTCGGGTCTACATATTACCAAGTAAAATAATAATAACTTGACAAATAATAGGCTATAATCATCAGAATGCACTTGGATATTTTCAGAAACAGAAACATAAAATCACCAATGGATACCCAATGTGCCAATGTCATTTTACTAGGAAACAAATCCCTCTATGATCACAAGAATTCAAGAGGTGGGATCAGTAGAGAGACAACACTAGGACAATAAAAAGAGGTTGCCACTATGCAAAACTACGTCATGACAACATTTAGACGCAACAGAGTTTCGAGTACCTAAAGTGCCAACTTTTGCTAGAGAATTTGCTAGAAACAGATCGAGGATAACGTGCCTGTAAGAAGGTAGTTCTTCAGCACCTCCATGCTGACACAGAGACAAGCTCCTTGCGTTGCCAGTACAGGTAGAGCGAGGCCTGGCGCTTCTCCACATGAAACCCTCTGACCTGGACCCTCTTTAGAAGGCATTCAGCCTGCGTCTCCGTGAAATTGCTGAACTGCAGCGGCACGAACCCTGTATTCGTAAAGAGTGTTCGCCAGGGAAGCATCTTGTCAGCCGCATGGTATCGCCCAAGAACAGAACTCTCTATCCTTGGTTGTAGCAGGAATTTCTCGATCTTGCAGGCCATGTCTTGGTTGGTCCCAGATGCATCGATGGAGTCCATAAGAACCAAGGAGGACTTAAAAGCATGGAGGAAGTGCTGCAAGAACGGCAGGTCGCTGCGGTCGCACCCTTGGTCAACCGAGACCACAATCTTCGGGGAGAGTTGCTTGACGAGGCGGAAAAGAGCCGGAAAGGGAAAGTTGGCAGAACCTACAGGGAGGTTCACGGCTATGGCTTCGCCACCCAGGCCAAGGAGCTCCGAGGGATCAAAGGAATCGAGGCTATGAATGTTAAATTCGAAGGGAATGTTAAGGTCACTTGCAAAATGGGAGAGGTTGTCGCGGACGAGGTGGAGCTCCAGGTTATTATGGGGGTAATGTGGCAATAAAGCTGTAATTTTGAGCATCCTCACAGCACCGGCCGTCGAGCAGCGCCGCTGCGCCAGCTCCTGCATGAAGGAGGACCATTGTCCACCAAACCCGATGTCAGAGTCGACGATGTGGATGCGGTCAGAGCCATTGAGTTCTTCCAGGAGGGCCTGAAGGCAGGTGAAGTTTGCGAATTGGATGATGGGAGAGACCTCAGAGAACGCCTTGTAAGCACTGAGCTTGTGCACGACGTCCAATTGCGTCGCCAGGGGAGTCGAGAACGGGCCCTGCTGGTGGTGAGGGTGGGACGTTGCACTCGAAGAGAGGACAGGGTTGGGTCCGTTCGAGAGGATGAGTTGCAGTGCCTCCTTGAAGTAAAACGCAGAGCGGATAAGGGGCTTCCCCAAGGGAGAGGGGAGCTGGTGATTGAGCCGCGCCAATATCGCGTGCGCGCCAGAGAAATTACGGGCCTCGACCATCTCGGCAGCCTCGAAGAGCAGGTTCACCAATGCCTGTTGTAGCTGCTGCTGCGCGGCCATAGCTGCCGTCACATCGTCCCCGAAAGCTGCTACCCTGGGCTTCACCGACCTTTGCTGGATCTGCGGCAGAGGAAAGCCCTGGCTATGCTGCTGCTGCTGCTGCTGGAAGGACTGTCGCCGGAGGAAGAGGTCCGAGCTTCCGCCAGATTCCAGAAACGGAAGTTTCGGCGGAATTTGGTCGGCAATGGGGTTGTGGCGCTTCGGCTGGTTGGGGATGAGGAGGTGCGGCAGCTGCTGGTGGTCGACCTGTCCCACACTGAGGAAGAAGGGCGGGTTCGGGGTGGCTGGTGGCTGGTTCAGAAGTCCTGGGCCAAACAACTGCGGCTTGTCCTCCACGGCGTCCGGGAAATACATACCTGGTGGTAAAGAGAGCGGCAACGCCATGCTGTTGCCAGCCTGCGGAGGCAGCGAGAAGAGCTGACCTCCGGTATGGTGGCCGAAGGCGACACCTTTGATGCCGGCGTTCACGGGGGGCGGAGACATCCAGCTGTTGTTGTTCATGAGCGAAAAGCCACCACCAGAAGCAACGTTAGAAGCTAAAGGTGGAGGAGTAGCCATGGATGCCGAGACGGACGCGTCATCCGCAATCCTTCCGATGGATCCGAGCCCAATGCATGGGTCGAGAATCCCAAACCCTAAGCCGCCGTTGTTGCCATCGAGGTCCGGTGGCGCCTGGGAGAGGAGCTGCTGGTGGTGCTGCTGCTTAAACCCGGCCGCAGAGGGGTCGTCGACGTCGCCCATGATCCACCGGAGAAAGGTCTGCTCCCGGCTCGGGGAGGCCGCGGAAGTCTCCGAGAGCATCGCCTCCCAGTCGTCGACTCCGACACCGCACTTTTCACCACCGGCGACGAAGCCCATGTCAAGCCCGGCCGGTATCGGCTGCAGCTCGGCCGCCCACTCCTCCTTCCCAGCAGCACCGCCGCCGCCCTCCTCGGCGGTGGAGTCGGAGAGGGCCCATTTGTTGGTGGGGTTGTCGGAGACCGCCGCCACTCCGGCGGTGTCGGAGGAGCCTCCGCCGCCCAAAGAAGAAGACAGTGTGGCTGTGGAGGTGGGAGGGCTGGGGCTCCTGTGATCAAGCACCGATCTTGGCTCCACTCCCTCTTGGATCACAAACTTTGGCCTCTTATTCACCCAAAACAGAGCTTGGTTCCCCTCTAAGATAGTCCCCACTGCTTCTAAACCCCCCTTCCCCTGGCCATTAAAGGGCAACCCCCTCATCTAATACCACTTCATACAAGAAGCCAGATCTGAGTCTTCTCTTACCTCACTCAGAGCCAGACAAAACAAGAGAGATTTTGATGGCTGAAATAGTAGAAGCTGGACAAAGGTGAGATCTTTGTGTATGTGTACACTAACGGGAGTACAATACTTGGGGTGGGGGGAGGGAGCATGCAAGCTCAGCTCTTCATTTCAAATAACGAACGGTGGAAGCTGAGTGTGTTCTTCCTCTTCCTCCTCTTCCAGCTTTCATCATCCCTCCTCTCTTGTCCTTCTGCTTCTGTTTCAAAATTTTCTCTTTACCTGGGAATGGCTGTGGGTGGGGGAGCGAGGGATGGCTGGGAGCAGCAGCAGTTTAGTACCCTGTCCTCTGCTCAAAATCTCCTCTTTCTCTCTCTCTCCTCCTCTGCTTCTCTCCTCCCTTTGGCTCTCTCTTCTGCCATGGATGCAACATAAAAAAGTAATAAGGTGCGCCCCCCCTCCCTCCCTCTGTCTACCTCCCTTTCTCTCTCCAGAATTATCTCTTTTTTTGGTTATCCTCCCTCTCTCTCTCTCTCTCTTCTCGCACACCATACACTACATTTCTTTTGCCATAATATCATTCACCATCTTTTGGCCTCCGTGCTGCTGCGCTCTCCTTACTTATTTCATACCACTTATAATTAGTTGTTTTTCTGATGATACAGCGCCTGTGCTACAGTCAACCTGTAGAACTGTGGCTTGGAATCCGAGCCGTCAAAAGTAATAATTGATACCGTAAAAAGTAAAGCTGGTTCCCAAAAAATAGTCATCATTATTTTTCTTCTGGATGTCCAAAATGCCCCTCCTTGAACCCAATCCAGCAGAGACCGCTGGTTCGTGCGTTTGGTTCTGTTGACGGTTGACATCAACACAGCAACTCGTGGGATCCATTTAGGGGGGGAGGGGCCCTCCTTTCTGCTTGCCAACGAAAGCCAGGTATCTGCGACGGGTAACGGGCGACGGGTACGAAGGAGTTTCTATACCTGCAGAGGAAGCGAAAAGAGCGTAGGGTTATTTTGGTCAAGTAATTAGGGGGTAGGAAGGTCATTTCGGCGGTTGTGGTCCTGTACGGTCCAGATCTGAGAGCAACTGTGGCGCTTCCGTGTAGGTCCTCGCCTAGGCCTCCATCAGCTACGCCTACCCCAACAGGGGAGGGCTTTAATTCTGTACGTGGCCTTCGAGCACTGGAGGTGACGGCGCTCGATGGGACGCGTGAGGACACGTCGTCGCCGTCGGACGCTGTTCGGCGTCCGGGGCACGGGAGGGTGCGGCGCGCAGATCGAGGCCGTCGGATCTGCGGGGCCCGCCCCTCGAGGATGCCGCCGATGGGAAGGACTCGCGGACGAGGCGGACAGGTCATCGCCTGACACCGCGAACGCCGACTGATGTCGACGGTCCACGGAGCTTGGACGGCCCAGATCGATGCCCCCATTCCGGTTCGCCATCAGGGTCCACATTGAACCGGGTTCACTCGACTGGTTAATTAGTGATGAGCTTCGTAGCTAAATGCCATCATTAGGTGGGGGACCGTTTCTCGCAGGGGTTCTAACTGTGGTGGGTCTCAAGACAATGTGGCTCGTGGCTACCATTGAGTTCACCATCTAATGGGTCTAATTCTAGTGTTATCTTAGTGAAAGAATTGATGCAATATAATCTTGAGGTGGAGGGGGAGCAGAAGAGACAAGAGAGAGAGAGAGAGAGAGAGAGAGAGAGAGAGAGAGGGGCAAGGGGAGTTCAAGTTGGCCTCTAGGATGTGGTTTCTTGTCCATGCCAAAAAGAAGGATGAGGAGCTACATGGAGGTCTATTGTTTGAGACACTTGTTTTGGTACAAATTGTTGTCACAAGGCCATGATTGGGACCTTTCACCCAACCAAAATAGTTTATCAGCTGCCCCATGTGGTTGCTAACAGGGTCCCCACTCTCTCTCTCTCTCTCTCTCTCTCTCTCTCTCTCTAAAACAACACCACCTTATTAATTATCACAGTTGAGAAGGTAACATTGAGTACTAAGCAACCAAGTACAGTGGTTGTCAATTTTGGAGTTATGTTTTATGTTAATTCTAATGTTTAGTGTAGGAAAAGATGAGGCAATTGAATTGTTATTGGATGATTGAGCTTGTGCTTGATTTGCCCTTTTTTTTTTATGGTCAGCTCTCTCTCTCTCTCTCTCTCTCTCTCTCTCACTAAACAGAAGATATGAAGAACCATATGAACCCACACTGCCACCATTGCCAGCCAGAAGGAGCAGACCATCTAAATCTGCCAAGACAACCAGCTCAGTAGACAATAAGATGAATGAGAGGAGCTCATTGCATCACTTCTTCTTCTTCTTCATCAGGACACACAGCTCAAGCAGCACTCTCTTTGCTCTTATTGACTTTTGTGCAGAGTGTTGGCAGAATTAGCTCCCTCTCTGGTGGCACTTCTCCTATCCAAAAAGCTTTTTCTTCGAAAACCTAATCAGAAATCCCCTGGTTTCCTGGTAACAGCTCAATCAAAGACACAGCTACACTCAACACTGACCTTATTACTGTTCTTGATTTTATAGCTTGTCTGGTACTGCTAGTCATGGGATGATGAACTAGACAGTCGATCCATGCCACCAAACTTCAATTCTCTTGTTTCTTATGTAGCAGCATTCCACAAATCCTCCACTTTGAGGTTCTGATTTCCAAGTGACAAGCAGCATTTTTGTCCTCAGAATTAGATATTCTCATTGGTTTGACCTCTTTCCCACACCATAATAGTAGATTGACAGATACCAGAAAATTAGTCCTCTGTAGTTCAACGAAATTGATCTTATCTGTGATCTTACTAACCAAGAAATATTTCAGTCCAATGTTACTACACCTCCTGATGTGACCCTCTCCACTTCTCCCTCTTCTAACTGCAGAAACACATGAAACAGCAGAGAGATCCACAAGGATCTTTGTGAGCCTACAAACCCAAGTAAGATTCCCGTCAAAGAACCATTAGAAGGTGGCAGCAAAACACACATGACAAACTTTGAACTCCTTGCACCTGGAATGAAACCTGAATCCATCCTACTGCACAACCACCTCATTCTATGTCCTGTAAAAGAACTCCATGGCCATAACAAGAGAGATTCTCCGGTTCCCTTTGTGTCAAATGCTTTCGCTCAAGGGAATTCACAAGGATAAAGTAACTGCAAAATCCACTGTCAGCCCAAGCAAAACATCACCTCCGCAGATTTCCAAGCCAATGAATCATAGGCTTTTGTAGGATCTACATTGAGAGTACATGTAGGAGACATGCAGCTCCTGTTGTGGCCCCTCGTTAGCTTCTGAGCCAGCAAAATACTGTCTCCATTTTTCCTGCCAGGCATAGAGGCAGACTATGCATCTCCTATTAAACCTTGGAGTCTCCTAACTCAGCTTGCTTGACCAATCTACAGCACTAAAAGACTGACTGGTTGAAGCTTTCTTTGACAGATTTCATTCATTTGTTTGCCAGCTTTCTAGCCAGTACAGATCAAATAATTATGCTCCAATGGTCCCAAGGATTTTAAGCAAGTGTTTTGTGATTGTATTTTTCTTATGATAACAACACCAGAACTCCTATTTAGCTCTCAATTGGCCCCATCAAATTTCCTGCAAGAAAAGCCAACCTTGTACTTTCCAATGCTACCACAGCAGGAGTAGCTTACAAACTTGATTAGACAAGTTTGACAAGGTAATATATTATATATTCTCAACCTGTTAATTAACCTCATCTCTGCAATCATTGCCCCTAAGCAATAAAAAAAGATTAGCTAAGCACATGCCATGCTCTTCTTTATTAATTCTTCTTCTTCCTCCAGTTCTTGTGAATGTGCAATGAACAGAGTAGGGAAGAAGGTACTGTCGGTGCAGCGTATGATCATAGCAAGCTGATAGTTAAAGAAGGATGTATGTGAGCTACAATGCCTCCTTGATTCCTATGAACACAAGGAAGATAGCTGAAGGCAAAAACAAAACATGGCATGTGGTGGTCTTTCCTTTGCTTTGTTGATGAATTAAAGATAGGTTGGTGTCCCTCCTGAGGAAAATAATGTGTGGCAGTGCCACACTACTTTGAGAATACCTCCCAATTGTGCTACCTTTGGTTTGGATGGTAATCCAAATTAAAAGTTGGATCAATGAGATGAGTTTGTATTGAAGGGAAGGAATAGATTGAAAGATAGCCTTTCTTTTTGTAATTTGAGAGAAGGAACTCCAAAAATGGTAGAATTCTTGAAATAAGTTGTGCATATGTTTTGATTGTTATCAGAGTGAGAGAGTGTCTTTGTTCATTGTACATGAGGAGGCAATGAGGTGCCAACACCAAGAATTGTTTGCACTCCCTCCCAAGATGGTTAATGGAGAAAGATAATCCACATTTGGACAGATATGTCGTGCAATTACATATTGAATCATCAATCGGAGGATAAGTCAAAGATGCCTAATGACTTAATCGGCAATGTCTTTTGTATGTTGATGACGTTTTAGGAACAAATATAGTATTCGACAATTACTTTTTTTGTAAAAAAAAGAAAAAAAAATCAATATTTATTCAATTAAAAAAAATACAATTAGCAAGTGATACATGCTAAACTTTCTATACAATTACATCATCATGGACTTTAATGGAGCTATAAAATATTCATTTAGTAAGAAAAAGGATGATGTATTTATAAGCTAGACTTACCGTGCACAAAAAAAAAAAAAAAAAAGCACTATAAGTATCTTTCCTAAAACACAAATTATTTCGCAAACATTTGTATTGTGTTCGATAACAAATCATAATCTCTTCTCCAATTTATATATATATATATATATATATATATATATATATATATATATATAATTTTAAATATATTAATGTAAATTAAGGAATCGAGAATGCAATCCCAATAATACGAAGGCAAATAAGTTGATTCAACTAAAAATAGTCATCACGCGTTATTCGAATATCTAAAATGATTATCATCAAATCCACTCGATTAACATTTGGTATTAAAGTATCCAAATATTAAATTTCTTATTTATATATATAATTTCAAACAACATCATTAGTCTTGTGTACTTTGTTCATCACAAGATAAAAAAATGATGTCAAACCGATGTTAGAATGCAGGAACAAAGCTATCTTCTTCACAAATATGCAAATGCCTTTTGATACCATCAAAGTTCACTATGTCTTTTTATTTTGGCTAATAGCGTATATATTTGTTAGCTCACAGTAGATTTGGGGGCTCATTCCTCGTATAATTTATGTACTTTCCCGGCGAACACAAACACAATCCAATGCGCCTAAGCGTAGGTGCATCAGACCGTCCAATTAGCGAGGAATATGATTTAAGATTCGGATCGTTATACATCACCCTTGAAATCGAATCACGTACGCACGTGTTTGGCACACGACTTGCTTTATGTTTTCATTTCCGTTTGATGGCCCATAAGCCCATGGTCCGGGCCCGTGGTCTAGGTCCATGGGCTAATCTTTGAGTTGGCCTCAGTAGCTACACTTGGTAGATGATTTGCTCAGGAAGACCAATTATTGATTTATTTCCTATATAATACATAAAACTAATGATATTCCAAAATTTCAGTAATAGATAATTTTGGTAGCCTTTTTTGTAAAAATAATATATATATATATACTAAAAGGATATTGTCTCCAAAGAAAAAAAATTCATATTGTTATTTCTTTAACATTAGGATATAATCCTTTATCATATTCTAAGTATGAGGATAAAATATCAAATAAAGAAATATTAAACAAAAGAAAAAAAATAGAGAAAGAAGGCAATCTAGTAAACTTAATCTCTTTAATTTTGTTATTAATTTTATTATTATATATTTACTTTTAAATTGTTTGATTTCTGATAAGATTTTTAGAAGATGATTCACGAGAATTCCTTTGAAACAATGATCAACGAAGAGAAAAATGAAGCTTATCAGTTGTGACTATATTAAGTCTAAGGATAAAATGATTTAGCAGTTAGAGATATTGTGAAAAAATTTATTTGTGCTAAAAGAATTATTCTCCTTTTAAATAGAAATATTCTCCTTTTTAATAAGGATGATGTGTTGTGGGTTAGGATTCTTATTGCTAGATATGGACCTCTTCAACTTTGGGATGATACTAATACTACTAGAAGAAATGATTCTTAGTCTATGGACCTCTAACTTTGCTTTAATTAATTAATTAATTATATATATATATATATATATATATATAAATGATTCTTAGCGTGTGTGTGTTATGCTATTCTAAAATAAAGTAAATATAGAAAATAGAAAAAGGAAACCAAGAAACTATGTAACGGAGCACTAAACCGACACGCACGAGAGCGGCTTTTCCGATACGTAACGCACCAAATTCCAGCGTTATGTATATAGACACCTCAGCAGATGAGACGCCACTCCCAACCCAACCACGCCGTCTACTCCTCGAAGTCTTCCTTCCTTTCTTCCTCCGCCCCCGCGCAAAACCCTAAGGATAAGCAAAGTCCTAATCTTTTCGTCTCGCAAAGGTCCGGCCTTTCCTTGTTTGATTCGAGTTGTTGATCGATTTTTCCTGTGGGCTTGAATTGGTGCTGTGGTTGCATGTAGATATGTCGAGGAGTCAGAGCAATTTCAAACAGCAGCATGAGTTCGGTGCGTCGCCCTTTCCGTTTGTTCCTTTATTGTGATTTTGGTGTGTTCTCGATACATGATGGATCCGTGGTTTGGTCTTTTTGTCTGCAGAGCAGAGGAAGACGGAGTCGCTGTGGATCAAGGATAAATACCCTAGCAGGTTTCCGGTAAGCATTTCATCCCTTGAATTGTTTTTGGTGCGATTGTTTAGGTGCATTTTGGGTAATTTGTGTGTGTTGAATGCGAAAGAAAGTTGGCTGGTTGGCTTTCTCGGATTCTTTGTATCGATGTTTTCCTTTTTCAATTTGAATGAATCTTATTTGGTGGATAAGTTAATGTGACAATGCTGTGAATCATCTTGTCATGGCCAATGTTCTATTTTTTCGTTGGATCGCAGTCGAGTAATCGCAATTACTCGTTGTCATCTCTCGTCTCCAGAGCAAATAACTTGTTTTTCTCTCTTCATCCTTCCTGTTCTTCTCTCTGTGGTTTGTTTCTCCTTCATCGAAGTTCATAGAATCCCAAACTGCATTATTCTCGTCTTGTCAATATTTAATTTATTCTTCATCAAGATTCAAAATCCAACAACGAAGCTTATTTTTTGTACTTCTTAAATGCTGTTAAGTATATAGACGTGTCTCTGGGCATTTGTTTTGCAATTCTGTGTAAGGAATCAGGTTTCTTGTAACCAGTGTTCCATAAGAATAATAGATTGGCTAGGAGAAAAATGGAGCCGTGAGATATATAGGAGAAATGGTAATGATTATTATGTGTTGTATTGTTGATGCTGAGAAACCATTTGATCGTTATAGGTTAAAGTGTAGCCAGTTGCTAATAGGGAATTCCGAATACCATTGCTAGCTGCGATTTGATGGGAGAGCAAGCCCCTTGGCAGTTCTTTTTCATATGCTCCTCAAAAGCACCAATTGTTCGATGATATCTAAATTATGTGTAAAGTAGTTGCATTAACTAGAGCCAAGAAAAGTTGGCTAACAGTTGATGGTGGGAAATGATATCAGGGATATATTGTCATATCTTGCTGACAGTATGTATGGCCGACGAACCTTTTATGCCAACCGCAACAAGTCAAAATTTTGGATTGGTCATTTTATGAGATAGCTAGTGATAGCACAACACATATCAAATCGTGTTGCATGGTTTGGTAAAAGAAACTGTGTCAGAAGCAGATGCTGAACATAAATCTTTCCTGATTATTGTATCAGTATTTATGCACAGGAGAATTTCTGCCCTTATTCTAACTTGCATTGTCTTTTATAACTTCAAGTACACTTAGTTTAACTTTGTTTTATACTTAAGGGATTTTAACACTGTTAGCACTCTTTTTTAAACTGATACCCTAAATGCTGCTAGGATTTCTTTTAAAATATGAAAATTTCTTTATGAAAAGCTAAAAATGTCAAACTAGGCAATTGGAGATTGAGATGATTGTAAAGAGGTAGTAGCATGAGAATTAAATTTTCTCCAATGGATTTAAAAGTTTGTTGTTTTCGATTGGCTCATGTTCAATATTCCTCTAGCAGCAGAGTGATCTAATTGGGCTACTCATTTTAGACTCTTGGGCTCAAGGAAAACTGTCATTATTTAGCTTTAATTCATTAGCTTCTACAAGAAGACTGTTAATATCCTTTTTTTTTCTACATGCGATTCCTTACCTCATTCTCTTATTTTTGGATCAGCTAATTGGACTGATTTAAGATGATGTGTAAATGACAAAAAATTTGTCATGGATGTATACATATAACTCTGACCTACTGGCTTTAAGACAAGAAATGAAGTAGTGATGTTTAAGTTTTAAAGTCAGGTCATCGATGTATGCTTTACTTTATTTGATGATTGTAAAGAAGTGTTTTCTTTTACTTGTATCTGATATCAAAGAAATTTTATGGTGCTGCTATTTGTGTTGCACCAGTTGCAAAGACATGTCATCCATGCACACCTTTGTCTTGTTGATGCTTGTCAAGAACTATTTATGGTTTTTGATATTGAAGTTATGGGGATGCAGTTAATCTTCTTCTAGATGCTTTTGCCTGGATATTTGAGATGCTGGACTGAAGCTTGTTTTGAGTTCATACATAGTCCAAGTTAGTTATATCATTAAATTATTAGTTTAAAATAGACAGAGTTGCTAGTAAGTCTGTAGGGTGAACTAAGATCGAGTCTGAATTGTATTTCATTTTGGAGAGATTGGCCTCTGTGCACAGTAATTGTGTGGGTATCTAAACCAACCTGACCATAATACATGGAGGAAACTTATTGTTTTTACATTTGAAACAGATATTTTCTTCTGGTTCATATGTGACATGATGAGACCCATAATATTACATTATTAGGACAGAATATTTTGATAAAAATGTGACGAGCCTCGGTATGGTAGTAAAATTGCTTCTTTACTGTTTTGAGTAACTAGTGTTCAAGTCACAAGAACGACCTCTCAGTTTAGGTAGCATATATCTGACTATCCTTAGACCCCATAATTAACAAGAATATTATGCATTTGGTTATCTTTTTCATATTAAAGGACCCTAATATTACATCAGTTTTTTTTTTTTTTTCTGTGAAACCATTTTTTATGGATATTAGTCTATAAATTAAGTTTTTTTTTTCAATTTGATTAGCATAATTATTTTTTTAATTCTTTTTGTTTTCTTATCATATTGCTATTTTGCTATGCTAAGGTTTTATACTACATATGTTTTTCCCTCTTTTGCTTGACTTATACATCTCTGGGTTTCAGGTGATTGTGGAGAAGGCAGATACAAGTGATGTGCCAGATATTGACAAGCAAAAGTATGTACCTCATATAATAAATTACAATCTTTATTCCCCTTTTGAAGTATTAAAACCATTATAGTTCCTTTATCATTTACTATATTTCAGGAGAACTATGTTTTTGGTTATGTTGCATTTCTAAGTAATGGGATTTTCTGTTTTTGATGAAAATTTGAATGTTAAAGAGATATTTTCTTATTGATATAAATGCAGGTATTTGGTCCCAGGAGAGATGACATTCGGGCAGTTTGTCCATATTATCCACAAGAGTATAAATACGGGTGCAGAGAAAGCCATATTTATGTTTGTAGACAATGCGCTTCCACCAACTGGTACTTCATCTATTTGTCATGACTGCTAGTGTCATTTGGTTCCAAATCCACATCAAACACTAACTCCTGCTGCCTTCCTTTATGATTAACTCAGGAATTCTGATGTCTCGGCTGTATGATGATAAGAAAGATGAAGATGGATTCCTTTACTTCGTTTACAGTGGGGAGAACACCTTCGGATGCCAGAACATGCAGTAGAATATGCAGTGCATCGTGCCACCAACAGAGTGCCTTAAGCTGTACATATAACATGATTATGTTTTGCATGGTGCTATAACGAGGAAGATTGTACTATATTTAACAATAAGTAATTGTAGTAAATTATTTTAGGACAACTTCTTATCTCTCCATTTAGATGCAAAAATTGTAACTGAGATATTATACATTATATATATATATCTATATCTATGGCAGAAAAATAAACTGTCTTGTATACCATATGGTTACTAAGAAGCAAAGCAAGTTGGAATTGGGGATCAATTTAATCCAAAAATTTAGTGGATCAAACTAAACTCTTTTAAATTTTACCAACATGAAACTATTGTTAGTCTTCATTCAATCTTCATATCTCATACATGAATACTTCACAAACATCACCAACTATTCATACGTGGCGCAGTAATCTCTCATTATTTCTAAAACTCAATATTATCAACCTAAATTATTGGAACACTATTAAGTGAGAGCACATGACAAAAAATAAATAAATAAATTAGATTTATTATCTTATATCGGAGGAATACATCATCGAAAGTTTCCACCACATTTGTTCTCTTCTAAGGTGCGGTGACAGAAGCTTCCTGATAACGGAGATGATATGTTCCAAGCTCAATGCATGCAATGGCATTTCTTCCACCAATAAGGGTGTCACCGAGGATGAGGATAAATGATGGCTATGGCGTTTATAAAGCATGAATTTCTATACTCCTCAATATCAAATTGATATGAAAATAATTGTATTTATACGTTATCAATTCATGAGCTGCATGCGTTATTTGAATCACACGGTACGTGAAGTATCATTGCTGCAGGCTCCTCTTACCAGAGGATGAGATGATTGTAGCATATTCCACCACCTTTCGCTCACTCTTCTTTGGATGCCTCTTAGTCGCTCGCTGCTAAAAAGCATCCACCATGGTCTACCCTCATATCATCTTCTGGAAATTAAGAGCCCCGCTGATAAGGCATATTTTAGGTTCAAGACATGTCATAGTCGATGCCATACGTCAGGTCAGAATCTATACTAAGGCGTTGCTCGGCACGTCTCGTCCCAGGAATCCTGGGACGGCACCGCTCCCAAGACACGACAAGTCAAAATCTGTACTAAGATACTGTTTAGTACGTCCATCATGTCAACCCGCGTACGACCGACCCTCGTATCGTAGTATAAAGACCTTTGACCGGCATCCGGCCCGGGGGGGAAAAATAATTTCACCCATAACTGACTTGCTCGTCGGAGGGGCCAAAGTCGGGAATCACCTGACGAAAGTCTTTTTTGCAGGAAAGCGGTCACCCCCGAACCACGAGCGCCTCGACCCGAAAATTACCATCCAGTGAACGAGGGCGAGCTGTCACCTATCCTGGGAACGGAGAAATGCAGCTCGACGCAGACGATGCTCGGACTAAGAAATGCTGACCAACACCCCGTCGCGAAGGTCCGACCTATCTCAGCGTCCAGCTCAGCCGACAGAGAACTCCCGACATCGACCCATGGACCTAGCCGTACTGACTCATCAGTCATGACACATTTGTTCACCATCACCCCCCCCCCCCCCCACCCAAAATAATGATGCTTCATGTATCTCGTGATTCTAGTAATTAAAGGTACCAAAGGTCCTGCATTGAACTCGGAATTCTCGGTACCGATGATCCCGTCGGTCGCTTGCACCTCGCAAGATTGCACACTCTATCTATCATCTACGCAGCAGTGCTTAAACTGCATTAATAGATTCATTGTTACGTCTATAGATTGATTCCAAATGTACTTACTATCTGACAAAGATAAAGACTATAATATATATCGTCGGGAGGATGAGACGATCAGTGCAAATTCCACCTCTCGCGCTTCTTTTTATCTTCTTGTTGACGGGATCGAGGGGATGCATGCAAGGCCATGGCACCTCGTGTATCTGCCGTGATGACGAAGAAGACCCTTGAGCCGCAAATCCATATCGACTAGTTCGATACTTTGAATTCGTCGGTCTAAAGCATTTGAAATGGACGATAGCATGATCGAAACGATCCAAAATATTTTCTTTTAACGATATCACATAACTGAAACATAAGGTTTTATATGACCTTTGAAGGATCGAAGAAGAAGAAATAGGTACCATCAACTTGTGAAATTTAGGCTTATATTTGAATGAAAATTAAGAATATTTTGACATATTTTAAAATAAAGAATGACAAGTCCACAAAACCTTAAAGTTAGTTAGAAATATAATTTTTAATTTATTTATTAAAATGTCTTAATGTTTACAATATTTTTGAATTGAACAAAAATATTATAACGAATAAAATAATATTGTAAGCCAGTTTCAATTGATTAATTTTTTTTACTAACAATAGATATCATCTTTACTACATGTTTGAAGGTATTATAAAATCATTAATATGAGAACTTGAATGATTTTAGATGTTAATTATGAAGGTTTTGACATATTTCAAAATAAACCATGTAATAATTCTATTCCTTTTCCATTTTTATCTTAAATTTAAGCATTTAAAAATATTATAACATTTATAATAACTTATTGTGAAGAAATGATAATGAAAAATAATATGATATTATCTCGTTATAGTGTTTTTCAATGAAGTTACATTTTTTTTTTTTTAGTTCGATAATCAAAAGGAGTATTATTATATTAACAAAAAAAATACTGTAACTCTATTTAGAAACATTGTAAACTAAAAACATTATAAATCTATTGAGAAACACTATAAACAAAAAAAATAATGTAACACTATTTAGTAATACCGAGATATTTTAACCCAAATTGGATTTTAACTGAAAACACTTTTTAAAGAATATTTTATTTTATTTTATTTTATTTTATAAAGGGAAAGAGCTCTATTCGGAGAATAGAAATAAGAGCCAATATCCGAATCTAAAACTTGATACTTTTTCGAGAAATCATACAGTACATGTACTATATATATTGCATGATCGTATTTAATACTTCATCGAAATACAATTAACAATGAGTCCCAATAGAGTTTCTTCCTTAGGGTGACAAAACCATTATACATCAAATCATGAATTAATACAAGAGAAAAAAAATAAAAAATCGTTAATAGAAAGAAGCCATAGATAACATAAATTTGCATTATTCTAGTATTTATGTTAATTTTATTTTATTTTATTTATAATTATGGTCCTGTTTAATATATATTACATAGTTTTGTAATCATTCTGACAACCCATTTATGAGTTTTAATAATCCTCAACTTACGTGATATAATACATATTTATTTGAAACAGGACCCATAAATATAAGAGAGTAAATTTGTCAAAATTAAATACTATAATAAATGCAATTAATGAAATTAGTCTGTAATTTTTATTAGAAAGAACATTGGTCTTCATGATGCTTAGATTTTTTATTCGTGTAATGAGATGTATATCTCCAGAAATTGGCAGTAATAGTTCTCTCTCTCTATCACACACACACATACAAAACACATATAATTCAAGACAAAAGTAGGCATCCATGTATCGGTATTCCCAAGTGGAACTACGTACATTATTTGCTATGCATTCTAAGCTTATTGACGACCACCCGATGCTGCTAAGACAACACACACGTACAAATAACACAAACCCTACGTGCTACGTGAAACCTCTAGCTAATAGCAGAGGAAGCCAGTGGGCACCTCCTTGCCGCAGTAGTTGAGGAGCAAGCTGAGGCTGATGGGGAGATTAAGGACGAGGCCCAGGACGTTGCCCTTGAGGGCGGTGCAAAGACACACGGCGGCCTCGAGGTCTGCGAGGCCTTGCAGCAGAGTGCAGCATGGCTCCTTTGGTGGCGTGCCGAGCGTTATGTTTAGCAAGCCACCGAGAACATTGGCGCAGACGCCGAGCTTGAGCGCGTCCCGGGGGCACCTGGCCCCGGGGCCGGGGCTCGGCGGCCTTGGTGGCGGAGAAGGGCCATGCTTGGGTGGCTTGTGGTGGCACTTGTGTGGAGGTTCGATGCAGCAGTTCCCGCAGGGCGTGACGAGGTTGACGAAGAGTAGGCTGAGGGTTAGGAAGAGAGCAAGCGATGGTGAGAGCTTCGACGTCGCCATGCCTCCTTCTTGCAAGCTCCACTTCTGCCAACAGTGAAGGCTGATCGCTCGAGTATTTATGCTGGGGAAGCGCAAATGGTTTACGGAGGATTTGGTGGGAGGCCAGTTGTCTAGATGAATCTAGGGAAACGGTGATGTGAGTGAGGGGTTTCAAGGTTTGTATGGTTGTGGAAGGGAGACGTGATAGTTTGTAGGTTTGCCTGCAAAGATATCGACGTCGCCTCGAGGTTGCACGGACGACGACGCTGCAGAGTTGACGAGTGGATATCATTTTGGAAACCGTGATTTGGATGCTGCATTGCATACACCACTGTGGGAATGGATAACATCATCGTGTCGATGTGTTCTTGAGACAAGCAAGAAAGACTTCATGGCTATCAAACACGCATTGAAAAGTCAATTAAAATATAAACTCTTATGATATAATTCAGAATTATATAATTATTGGCATAAGCTAAACTTATCCATACATTTCTCGAATAGTCAAGATTTTTCTTCCACAATTCAATTGATTTTATCGACTTCTATTAAACCAATCAAACTTCCACAAAACCACTACAACGTGGTGCTAAGATAAGATGATTAGTATCACTGTATCTTTTTCTTTAGGATTATGTGATGATTAATTATCAAAAATAAAGATTTTTGAATATGTTTTGTGTTCGGGTGTGATTTAGTTTAATTTCAATGTAACTTGTTCAAATTCTACTAAACTAATTCAAACTTTCACCAAACTGTTTAGTTATGATTTTAAGATGATTAGTATCATTTTTTTTCTTTCTAATTTGTATAATATTTTATGATAATTAATTATCAAAATTAATTCTTAATAAATTATGTGATCGAGTTTAACTTAGTTTAATTTTGAGTGTAATTTAGTCAGATCCAATTCAAACTTTCATAAAATCACCAGGACATGATTTTATGATGATTAGTATCTTTTTTTCCTTTTAAAAATAATTTTATAACATTTAACTATTAAAATTAATTTTTTTTATATACTTTCTATGATTGAGTATAACTTAGTTAAATTTCAAGCGTAACTTACTCAACTTCCACAAAACCAACTCAAAATTTCACATTTACATTAGGACATGATTATAAGATGTTTGGTATCATTTTTTTTTTGGGTATGTTTTCGAGTATTTTAACTAATTAATTATTATAATTATATTTTTTTAATAGCATATGTGATCAAATCATTTTAGTAAAAATCCCAAGATATTTTCATTCAAGTTAAACTCTCTCTCTCTCTCTCTCTCTCTCTCTCTCTCCCTATACGAAATTACGAACCTTTATATATATATAAAGGTTCATAATTTTGTATCGTACCAGAGTTTCGATGTTCACTCGGTACGATACGATACTATATACCGAGCGGTATACTATTCGATATATATATATAATGAATCCATGTCAATTTTTAAAAGTTAACATGGACTTAACTTCAACGTTGGATGAATCGGAGCATCAAAAAGATAATAATAAAAATAATTAGAAACAAAAATAGATGAGAAAGATTATGCTTTGGTATCAACTGGAGTCGATTTAGGACTGTTAAAGAGTGTAAAAAACATCCCAAAGGATGGTTTAAAAAGGTCTGTCAATTAAAATTCAAAAATAATAATATTTTATAGATCTGTTAATGCTTTCACCTTCTTCTTCATACACACAAACAGGAGTAGGGCTACAGACGCAGTGGGTTGGATTGGCCAGAAACAGTGCATGACATGAGGCCTGAACAAAGACTGGCAACTCGAAGCCCAATTCGACACAGGAGGCAGGCAATCATGAGAGACATTATTAATGGCTCCCATGAACAAGATGTTCTTGTTTCGGTGGGTAGAATGCTTCATCCTTAGTCGCATGCAATCACGAGCAAAATTTTACTATAAAAGGGATAATTATAAATACCTTAGAAAAATATTCCTAGGCCATAAAGCACATAAAACTACTAAACAAGAAAAGTTTAAACTATAAACCCAAACTATTTTAACTAAGTATGGACTTAATATAAATTAAATCTAAAGTAAATAATTAGGTTTTTCTTATAATGTAGCTGGCTTCAAAGTCTAAACTCTTATTTATAGTTGCAATAAGAGATAAAAAGCTTGATTTTCCCGATGTGGGACTACGTAGGACTTGTCAAACTAATAATTGTGAAATATTTTAAGTCTTTAGTAAATAATAGATAACAAATTTATATTTTAAATGTATATTAACATATGTATTATTTGTTAAGGTTGTATTTCAAAAGTCGACCGAATATTATGTGATAAATTTATCATTTTAATATTTTTATTTTTATTTTTTTATTTAAAAAAATAAAATATAATCTTATAAAAAAAATTATATGTCTCATATATATATAATCATATAAATGAATGTAAAATAAATAAATAGAACTTTCATTGGCATCCTAATTGTTAGCTGTGTTTCAATAATGTAACTTTCAGACCAAATGAGATTTGAAATAAACTTGTCAAGCATCAATCCATATTTAAAATATGTATCATGTCAACTATACATGTCTCAAATATGTGTTCAAAGACACTCTAAGAATATAATAAAAATACGATGATTACATTCTTGAATGTATTCCCAATACACCCTTGAAATCAACTCTTCTCTCCAAGTCCTTTTCGATCCAGTCTGCATCCAAGTATGACAAAGATTACGGCGTAGATGTATGCGGCCGACGACAGCAACCTTTGTTAAGATTCGGCATGATCCATCATTATCTTCAACCAAGGAACGATTCCAGCAACACAGTCCAGCTTCCTACATTACGCATCACACATTCCTGTGTGGCGTCAAACACAAGCCGCCGTCTCCACCAAACTCCATGATCAGAAGTGGCTGAGAATGTCGTAATCGACGCCTAAGTCTCAACCATCGTGCTTAAGACGTTTCAACTCGGGAGACCAATCATTCTATACACTCTTAGTGACGTCCTCGGTTTGACTCTGCGCAGCTGCCGATTCATTCTACGGAATGCG
Source organism: Musa acuminata AAA Group (assembly GCF_036884655.1). Taxonomy (NCBI): domain Eukaryota; kingdom Viridiplantae; phylum Streptophyta; class Magnoliopsida; order Zingiberales; family Musaceae; genus Musa; species Musa acuminata. The sequence continues at coordinate 3,516,244 of NC_088337.1, read as the reverse complement.
GCTCACAGTATCGTAGCAGAGTCAAATGTCACGCGCAGCAACCAAACAATGGTAGCAGCCACTTAACGACGCCGCTTGTCTCCTGACTTATCCTTGGAGCGCCATGCGTGCACGTCATCTCTCTCTCTCTGTCTCTCTCTCTTTCCACAATGTTAGATTAATTAGTGAAGGAGAAGGAACACGGTAGGCCACTCTTGTATTATTTGAAGGATGAATCCCTATTGTGACCCCTCGTCTTCTCCCCTCTGGTGCATGCACGCCACCATTAGCTCTACGAGCGCCTGAAGGGGCAGCAGCGCATGTGACACTTGCAAGTCTCTATCCCCTCCTCCTGCGTGTCCATGACGTTATCAGGAGATCATAATACGATCACTCGTTTCCACGCTTACTGTCGGAACACAAAAAAAGTGTTTTGTATGGGTTTTCAACTGTGTTAGTCGGTGGTGAACTCAGCAACATCGTTCTTTAAAGTATAAGAGGATAGAAGGGGAGAACCGAGCACAGGTCTGACCAAGGTTATCATTTTGAGGACGACGAGGCATGCATGTTCAAGACTATCATCACCATCACCATCATCTTCTTCTTTTCTTTGAAGGAAATGAAGGCGAGCCAAGCATCATGCACCGCCCGGCTTTCTTTATCGCTTGCTTGTGGGATCTAATAATCGATCGCATGTGAGTGGGTTGACAAGTCCGATCTGCTTTCAGTGAATTGACTTCCGAAGCTGATCGTTCATAAAGAAAACGATATAACCTTGAATGATGGTGATTAAGATTGATAAGGAAAACGACCTATATATGCATATTAAACGTTGGAAAATGGTAATGACTTGGTGTTGCTCCCTAATAGGTCGGCTGAACAGGTGACAATGAGGACCCAAATGGCCTTGGAGAGCCAAGAGGAATCCAAGGGAATCCCAAGGGCCATATAAGCTTACTCATTCCGGTGCTCTTCCTGCATCGAAGAGTTCCTTGTCACGATTAAGAATGTAGACGAAAATAATTTTTTATTCATCAGCATCATAAAGGAAATGATAGCAGACAAGAATAACATAAAATATATTGAAATATATTTTTTATTTGAGATATGTAGACTCGATCAAGCGGCTTGATCCTAAGCGAATGCTCTTCTAGATAATAATAGGATAAATCTCAAAGTCCCCATCCATATTTCATTCGATTTTCAACATTATGCATGATGTAATCAAAGGGAAAAAAAAACGAGAGAAAAGAAAAAGATATTTTCAATGCTTATCGATCGTTCTCGTTGAATTATTATTGAGCCCAGACGGAAGACATTTTAATGACCGACCGAGCTGGATTGTGAACGAGGAAGAAATCTGTAATTGGTCGATTGATTTAATTCACGAGGAACAAATCATTCCTCATGGTTAAGCCTTCTATCCGTAAACTAGAAGATTTTTTATGCTGATGCTATTGTGGATTTTACCTCAAGACATGATCCAGGATATAAATGTGATACAAGGAATATTTTATCTCGATTCGGAGCTTGACACATTCCGGTCACATCACAGAAAATAGAAATAAAAAATCTTGGGGATGCATTTGCCACATCAATAAAAAAAAAAATATTCCTCAAATATTTTTTATTACATAAAATATTTTTTTCTAACCGTAAATGATTAGAGATGATCAACTATAAAAAATTCATCGTATGCTTGGTTATCTATATCGGATACCTCTTTATCTCTTAACCATAAAATTCATCTCGGGAGTCTAACTCGGGCATCCCAGAAAAAAAAAAATCACATCCGATATCGATCTAAGCTCCTCAAAGTCATTGCTCCTTTTGAGTTTTGGATCAAGTTGGGTTGGACACCAACATCAAGCACTAAAAAGATGGATAGATGTACTTGCTTTAAGTAATGAGAGGCAATTAAAATTGGATGGGGAAAGGATGTTGGAAGCCCAAAAGAATGAAGTGTTTGGGTTGACCTAAACCCAACCCGAGTCAACTTGGTTTACATGTGTGTTCTGTTGGAAAGAATAGAAGATAAGAAGAATTATTAAAGATACTTTATTATACATTAACAGAATAGAGGATTCCCCTCAACAGAGTAGAGAGATTTCCTCTTAGGGAAATCTTATTTGCTATCATGTTTCTCCTTTCCTTCAAGATCCTAAGTAGAAGGGGGAATAACGGAGATTAATAGTCCCTCCCTGACGTCCTAATACTATCATCCTATCGACTTAGTTTACACGTGTGTCCATAATTCCTTCTCTTTCTTACCGAAAGATAATGAGGAGAAGGGGGACTAATGTAGACTAAGAGTCTCATGCAAAGAGAGAATGGAAGTCCCTCACTCAAGTCCTAATAGTATCATTCTTGTTTGGTAATATGCATTAAAGGTGTTCGCAAAGCCTATTTGCAGATGCACATATTAGCTAACGTAGTACCTCCACACGCAGGTATCAGCTTACAAGTGTATGTGACAGCCAGTTCTCGGGTTATTTCTCCCTTGTAGTGTTTGTGACTCAATTCTCTTCCTCTTTTCGTTTCTTTTCCCAGTCTTTTTCTGCTGTGTTCTGGAGCAGTGTCTTATGCCAATACATCAAGTTTCTACCGTGAGTAGAAGCTTTGATGCTGTGCTTATGCTCTTTATCTTGTAGTTTTAAGCATAGAACTGTCGGAAAAATATTCACATAGAGTATTTGGTTTGAACCATTCCAGTGGTAATATGTATTATTGCACAAATGATAAGTCTTAGCTTAGAATCCGACATGCAAAAAAAGCAGAGATTGATTGTTCACCACTTTTAGTAATCTCATGTTGATTACTAGATTTTGTTCCTTGTAGACAATGACTCATCACAATCGAGATTGTAATATAGTCAGGATCGAATTAGACTTTGGGCTGTCTACATTTTATCCATGGGCTGATACTATGACAGGGAAATCCAAAGATCAAAAAAGGAATTAGAAGGCTGGATTGTGTCTATAATAATACTACACAATTAGATTACGAAATGGTTGGTTCAAGTTATTATCTTCGAGATCCCATAGAGATGATGTCAATCATCCCATCCCCTAAACGAAGCTCACCTGCAAAACCTTTTGGAGAGCTTTCTAATAGCTTTATCTTGTAAGATCAAGTATTGATAGATAAACTATCATTATAGACATCTTTATTTTAGTTTAAGGTGTGAGTTAATAATGGTTGTATATCAGACACCTGCAAAAGATTAAAGTTTTTAACCTTTTGGAGAGCTCACTTAGCGAGGTTCAAAAAATCAGTCAATGATTTATGGTTTGATCACTTATTAAAGATTTGAGAGTTCACAACTTTATTTAGAAAAGGTTTGAGGATTTGTGTGATAGTGATAGTGCGAAATATGGTAAGTAAGATAAGAGTTTGAAATTTTATTCGATAAAATTTTAAATATTAATCTATGGGTACAATGAATCCGCTTAACAAAGATTAAAGAATTCATATCTTATTTAAGAAAATTTTATGCCTAAAATATTTGTTTAATGGTGGTACACAATACTTGCATATAAAAAATTGAGGATTTAAAATTTAATCGGATAAGTTTCACACCTAAATATTGATGTGGTAACAGTTTAATATACCTATTTTCCGAAATGATTGAGGGTTTGAACATCTTTACGGTTGATAAAATAAAATAAAATAAGCTTATCTTAATTTTAAATATCATCCAAAGTTGTGTGCTCACTTGAAGTACCAAGGATTATTCATATGTTCTACAATAAAATTTAATTATTTCATCTTTATTTTTATAGTTTTAAATATTAAGATAATAGTATTTGATACTATTATTTGAAAATTGATTAAGTTTATAAGCATAAAAATCATAATTATACTATTATTATATAAAAAAAATTAATTTTATACATTAAAAATAAATAACAATAAATTAAACTTATGATATGTATGTTTCACGTCATAAAGCTTGACTAGTGGCCTCTTACAAAATCATTCTGTTACTGATAATATAAATTATTGATATCATCTCTATTTTACCTTACATGAAATATTGACATATTTAGTGTTCATTTAAAATTATTTATTGATGATTGATACTATCTTTATAGTATAGTGATACTATCTTTGCATATACAATACTAAACTACATATACAACATTAAACTATAATAATATCTAAAATAACATCATCCCGTCACATAATTATTTGAAATAGATACTTTCTTAAAATTATCTAAATCTTTTAATTATGTGTGTCATTATAGTTATTATTTTTTAATATTATTTAGAACTAATTATTTAATATAATTTTATAAGTTATTAATGACTATAAGACTAATACAATAATATAAAATATAATTTATAATATTTTATAAATAAAATAAAAAATATATAATTCATATCTTATAAGCCTATCATCCTTGATTATTTTAGTAACTATTAGCTAGATAAAACTTATAGATATAAGTTATAAATAGTATTCACCAAATTTTATAGATCTAATTTATGTTGAAATAATTTAATAATAATAAAATAATAATCATAATAATTATTAAACATTAATTAGTATAAATAAAAACTTATATGATAATTGTTATCATGATGAAACATAAATCATATCTTTATGTAAAAAATAAATATTATTTTATAATTTTAAACATATGCATATGAATAATCAAATAAATATCCAAGACTAATATTAAATAATTAATTATCATACATAAAGTTATATTAATATGTCATATGAGAAAATTATAAAATAAAATCATAATTTATTATTTTTTCATTTCATATGAAATCCTTAGACTAGTCAACCATATTTAATTAAGCCGACCTAGAATTGGGCTAAATATCAAACTAATTAAATTAGTCAAAAATTAAAGTTAATCAAAGATAAAATTGATCAAAATTTAACTTTCTCTAAGTTCGATCAAAACTTGATTAGGATAAATCAAACTAGTCAATTTTATATTGGAGGATATAAGTAAAAAAAAATTTAATTTCTAAAAGGTAAAACTATAATTTTTCTTGGGATATATAATGAAAATATATAGTTTTTGAAGGGCAGAACTAGGATATAAATTAGAATTCAAATATTTATATAGGCAAAACTATAATTTCAATAAATGAAACCTTGATTTTTTTTTAATTCCTCCACGATCATTATGCGAGACATGCAATCATCATTTGTGCGCCACCGATGACCATTGCTCCAGGCAATGACTATTCTTACATAACCAAATAACGACTTCACTGATTACTATGTCATGTCGTGCCCACGTGTGGTTGTCCTTACTGCACATGAGTTACTCAAGGATGAAACACCTCTGCGACCATGCACTATCGACCGAGCACCGCCATTGATCGTCCCATCGCATGATTATGCATATGCGCTGATCAATGACTCCCACGATCATCGCAACGCACAACTATATCCACACATTCGCATGGTTGTAATTGTTCTTCTCTACCGCGTAGCTATTGAAAATCTCAATCTTCGACGTCTAGGTGACGCCAATCGCGACTAGCAAACATCGTCGCAATGATACTATTACAGTCGTCGTAGGTAGTAATACTATTATAGTCGCTACTTCTAGCAGCACTACTTCAACCACTGCATGTAGCAACACTATTGTAGCCACCTATGACTAAGGCAAGGTTGCTGCACATAAGTAGTCATGCATGCAATCGTAGTCAATTGTATTAGTTTTACTAACGATATTATATGCCTCTTATAGGCTTATAACGTAAACAAGAGGAAGAAAACAAAATTACAATAAGTTCTTTTTTCCCACTAAGGTTGGTTCATAATTAATTAATTAACCACCAAATTTGTTTATTAAAGATTAAATATTTAAAATCTCATCCTATATATTTTTAAAGGTATTAAATAATTTACTTAGTAAAGATTTTGACAAAATATTATAAAGTTTTAAATTTTTTAAAAAGGTATTATTATTTGAGTGGCAACCGTCCTTGTTCTATCTTGATACCATCCCCTAGGAATGGAGTGAACAATCATATAAATATGTAAGTCTAGCAACATAAAAGGTAGATTATTATTATTAATATTTATTTAAAGCTATGTAATTATTCAATGGGAATAAGAGATTGCTTTTTCACACTACTACTCCTTCAAATTTGTTTTTTGTTTGTTTCATCTATTAAAAAGAATGAAAAATAAGCTCCTCGTTAGTAATCGAAATATTCTACAACAAAGGAATAAGCAGCAATTGAACAATCACTTGTAGACCTTCCAATTCATACCTTTATAATCGTATAGCAATCATTAAGCATAAAAGGAGAGGGAAAATAAAAGAAGAAGTTTTGATCCACATAGGATGCTGTAAAAGTGATATATGGTTTCAATTTTCAAAGAAGAAGCATATGACATCTTCTGCGTTTTCTACTTCAAACGTACTTGAGATTTTATGTATTGCTGAAATGGTCAACGCAAAAAGAGACAAATTTATTTATGATAAATGAAATATATTATTTTTCCCTTTTTTTTTAATGAGATTTAACATGTCCACCTTCCTGTCCACGTAATCCTGCAGTGCTTCAAACGCCAGATGCCGTCGCTACCCGACCCTGTGATCAAGGTGGATAAGATCGTGGCGTTCGACGCCGAAGTCTCAACCATCGTTCGCGTCCATAGGTTTTAGCCCGGGCGACGACGCCAATCATTCTTGTGCTCTTATGACGTCCTCCTGCTTGAGGTTCCATTTCACAGATCCGTCAAACGGCACGCATGCATTCCGCCAGCAAGCGACGAGAATGTCCAATCACGAACTCCATGTTGCCATCCTCCACCTATTGCAGGCTTGTCTGGCTTCGCGTGCACGCATCTCTTTCTCTTTCTCTTCTATTACGTTGCATTAACAAGTGAGAAAGAAGGAACATGGTAGGCCACTCTCAAATTTATTTGAACGATGTTGAAGCCCTCATGTGACCACTTGTCTTCTCCTCCCCGGTTCCACCAAATACTGAGGGGGCTGTGGCGGTGGCGGTGGCGTTGTCAGGTGGCTGCAGACCATCATAATAAGAATGATGATCGTCGACTTCGCTCACTGATGAAACACATGCAGATTGGATATTCAACGATACCATTTGATGGCGGACTCAGCAGTTTCATTAACTATACAGCCAAGAATAAGCAACAAGTGTCTTGAAAGTGTCTGCATGCACCTGTCCATCAGTTGGAGGACAACGCATGTCTAAGGATATCTTCCTTCCATTTTGTTTGGAGGAAAGGCACCGCCCTCTTCTATTGTTTAATGCTTGTAGTTGGAAAAAGTGGGATCTAATAATTGCATGAGAGTGAATTGAGTACCCTGCTGTGGTTGTAGTTGGTATTGACTTCGAATGCTTGCTCACTTTTAATACTCTCTCCGCTGGTGTTTTGTATTGTCTGCTATCCTGGCAGTGACGATGATCTAGCTTGATAAGGAAATATTACTTATGATGGATAGTCCATCGATGATGATCAAGATTGATAAGGAAAGGTTTATGAATATATAATAATCATGGAAAATGTTTTCTTCAGGGAACACACAGATGAAGAAGACCTTTGGAGTTCCTTGTTCCAGCACTAATACGATCAGGTTTATATGCGTCCATCGTCTTAATCTTCATCATCATCTCACGTTTTGTGTTGGATGGTAGAACACATAGAATCATTATGAAGGCAATGAAAAGAAATCCTTTGGTGTCATCATCTAATTTTTGCTGTAAACACACGTAACAAGCTAAGCTCATTAAGGTGGCTGACAACAACTTCTTCTTCTTGATGACCATCAACAACAACTCTCGGCTAATACTAAGCTTTCCCTGTGAAAATTAACTAAACAAACATTAATACTTGCAAATGGATGTGTTAGCTAATGTAATACATGCACAACTAAGATTATATTTTGTCAGCTACCTCTCAGGTTCTTCTAAATGCTTCCTCCCCATTCCAACTACGAAGGGTCTTTTTTATTTTGCCTATGCATGCTTACACTATAAGATCAGCTAATTAAGTACACATAACATGGGATTAGATTATGGTCTTTGTAGGCAGTGACTCGTTTATCCATGAGCTGAACTTGGAAATGAGACATGCTAAATTTCCTATAAACTTGTCTGATGTCCTACAGAAAATAAAATAAGAATTTAGGTGCAAGGCAGTAGAGGAATCTGTTCTCGTGAGTTCATGAAGTCTATCAAGTCAAGTTATGCATGCCGATTTGGATATTACTATAGACTACTAATACGCGCCAAGACAAAGAATGATAAGTCCACTCATCTGATGTGTCTCTTTCTACGTAATCTGAGTTCTGGAAATTGTTGGCAGTGGTGGGTCCTTTTTCTTTCATCTCATTGTTTGGTGATGGTGAGAGAACAACACGCAATAGATAGTGGAGTGAACCTTCTTAGAACCCACATATTACCATTGATAAGCTAAAACGAGATAAATGTTTGATGATAATGTTTAGCTTTGGATTCAAACTCATGAAGTGTTCTCACTGTACTATGCCATCTCGGAGAACATGCATGCACCAGTAAGAGAACTCCTCCCTGCCCTTGCTCTTTTTTGGCTTCGTTTACTTGTCAGGTACCATCAGAGACGAGAAAACATGGAGCAAACCCTGAAATAATGGCATTGACCACGGTTCCAGATACATCATGGTAACCTGAGTCCACGAATTAGTCAGAATGAACCCCTCTCTCTCTCTCTCTCTCTCTCCACCATTGTTGTTGATGTTACTGGTCATGAAAATCCCACTACAAACTATCGTGCTTCTCTCTGTCTACAATATATCATGAAAATGTCACAAGTTGATCTCAGGACCATAGAAGAGGCTAATAACGTAGCTGAGATTGGTAAGGTTCCTTTCATACAGAACCGATCTGATGTGCCTCATTCTGAAACAGCTCGGTGTCAAAGTAGAGGTGCTCACGTCAAAGTTTGATGTGGAGTTGGCCGTCATTCCTCTGCCGGAGACGAATCATCCTCACTGTAATCAGCCGACCATCTCCGAAGTCCAAAATCGAGAAGAAGTGGTTTTGCTGTGGAAAACCAATACGTGCTTGGCATCAACATCAAGATATGGTTGAATGAAGGATATTGGCAGACAATGTGTGGAGTCACACACTTAACGTGTCATCAAGCAAACAAAGAACAAGTAGACCTTTCGATTGAATAATGCCTCTCCCATGTGTTCATGGTTTTTTTGTGGAGAATCAAATTTGCATGACAACTTTTTTGGTCTGTCTAAACCAAATAAATTAAATAACCCACCTATTTTTGTTCCTAAAATTATGAATCGGCAATTTCTAACCTTTTGTAGCTCATCCTTACCTCATATATAACAATTAAATTGGCTTTGCTGCTCAAGATAAAATAATCTTGTGATGTTCCAGTTGAGATTTGTGATAATTAATGGAAATGCTCGAATGTGATTTTAGACGATTTTGTCATATATATAATTCTTGTTAGTCAAAAGAAAGGCGTGACGACAAGAATTAATGCATGACGGCCAGAACGGTGTTCTTTGTAAGAAATGTAGTTCTTTGTTTGCTTGATGACAAAGTCTACATCTTATGAAATATGGCCAGAACGGTGTTCTTTGATATTTTAATTATTAAAATTAAAAATCCTAAGAAATTATTTATTGATTGACAGCTCTATTTCTCTTTCTGTTTATAGGACAGACTTTAAATCTTACAAAACATATAGTATTTGCTTAATTATATAAAGTATTTATGTACGAAGGTTTAAGTTGTTATTTAGAACATGAACCAAACAATTATATCATATTTGATAAGTCACATTTTATCGTCATTATTGTGATGGGCTTACTAGGACAAAGCTCGTGAGCTCCAAAAGACACCTGAGGGTAAATGTGATTTTTAGTTCTTCTACTCATCAACCAACATGGGATTAAATGTTTTTATCAATACTTCTTCGTCCGAAAGCCCTAAGATAATAGGTATATCCATATGATTTTACTTTTTTTGGAATTCATAAACTTCAGAAAACATATTTTAGAGTAAAAATGATTTAACAGACTTATGAGTCATTGGTTCCCTACTAACCAACGTAGGACTAAATATCCTTATCAAGATTCTATCAAAATCTATTATAATCTCTTTTAAAGCTAAATTTCAAATAACTTCAACAATTTTCACATGGAAACTATTTACAAGCAGTAAAAACTCTCTCTCTCTCCCGTATCCTCTCTTCTTTTGCTCCTTCCGGTCCATTACTGGACTTTGGACCCCACCTTCTTCCTGCTACCAGCATCTTGCCTACGATGGCAGGTTTACCGAGACCGCCGGAGAGGGGAAGACCCTCTCTGACGCGTGGGACTTCAAGGGCCGTCCGGCCATCAAGTCCCGAACCGGCGGCTGGGCTTGCGCCGCCGCCATCTTAGGTCCACCACAGCTTCCTTTCCTTCTTCCTCTCGATCGATGATCGTTTTGTCTTCGTGAATAATAATCGATCAACTGCGCCGTGTGATGCCAGTGGAACTCGTAAAGGAGTGGAGATGGGCGAGAGGCTAACGACGCTGGGCATCGCGGTGAACCTGGTGACTTACCCGATCGGCACCATGCACCTCGGCAATGCCACCTCCGCCAACATTATCGCTTGTTGTTATTAATATGTTGATATTAAACAAAAATATTAGGAGTAGTTTAGAAAATAAACTAATTGTTAGTTAGGATCTTAAATAGTGAGATTATGGAAGAACACAATGAGAAGGCTCTTGTACCTTTAGATCGAATGAAAATAATTATATGATTGTGTGTCTCCTTCCTCCTCTCATGTTAGAAATCAAACCTAATATATTAGTTCCTCTTTTGATCATTTTGAAAGAAATTACAAGAAAGAAGAAGATTTGAAAAAGATCAATGATGACATTTGTGGATCCATGAATTTTATTGATGCTTACACACTGAGTTAGGTTTACTTTATGAGATAAAAATCCAAAGTTTTTATAGTTTTCAAAAAAATTAAATGCCATGTTGAGAAATAGAATGGTTATTATATTAAAACAATGATAAAGAGTACAGAATTTTATGAGCTTTATAGGTCATGTGAAAATGAAGGTTTTGAAAGATAGTTTATAGTTCCTTACACACCTCAATAAAATAAAGTGGTAGAATGCAAAAAATAAAAATGGCAAGATCAATGCTGAAATAAAAATGATTTACCTAATCTATTTTGGGTTGAAGTAGTATATACAGCTATTATGTATCTTCTTAACAGGTGTCCAACAGAAGACTTAGGATGTAAGACTCCTTTTCAAGCTTAGAATGGAAAACGACCATTGAAAGCTTATGTTATGCTAAATTTTCAAAAGAGAGAAACAAAAGTTTGATGAAGCAAATGAGAAGTGCATCTTTCTTGTTATGCATCACAGTTTAAGGGTTATAGGCTTTTTTAGTTTCAAAAGCAAGAAAATGATAGTTAGCAAAGATGTTATATTTGATGAAAATGCTACTTTGAATTAAGAAAAATGATAAGGGGAGAAAAAAAAAATGAATATGTTGAAACAATACCACTAAGACAGGTTCAAGAAGATGTAAATCATAGAGATTCATTCTTAAACACATCAACTTCTGCTACATCATCATCTAGATCAAGTTTAGGATATCCCAACTCAACTCTAATGACAAGTTTGAATGATATTTAAAAGAGATGAAATTATTATGTGTTAGAACAAAAAAAAAACTTTGAGGAAGTCATTAAACAGAAGCTTGAAAGAAAGCTATGAAAGGAGATTGATGTGATAAAAAAGAATAACACTTAGGAAGTAGTCAATAGACCTCAAAACAAAGATGTTATTGGTATCAAATTGATTTACAAGATGAAATATAACGTAGATCGGTGAAAAAAAAAAAACAAGGCAAGATTGGTGACAAAAGACTACTTACATCAGTCTAGAGTTGACTATCATGAAACTTTTATGTCAGTTGCTCTTCTTGATACTATTAGAATTTTGATTCCATTAGCAGCTCACAAAGGACAGTTGTTGTATTAACTTGATGTGAAATTAATATTTTTGAATGAAGAATTGAAAGAAGAGGTCTCTGTTAAGCAGGCACCTAGTTTTAATATTTGAAGATCAAGAAAGAAAAATGTGCTTGGGGTGATTGTGATCCTTTACATCGTGGCAGAACGAGCTGGCACGGTTTGGTTCTATCTTAGGTGTGCAAGATCGTCCACCTCTGACGGGTCGAGTTTGGGCTCTGGCTATCAAGTCGGAGGCTCCTTGGGGCTAGTCGCCTGCTCTTTGGGCTGTGGTCCCTGCACATAGGTCAAGGTCAGGAAGGGGCTTCCGGCTTCGACCCATCCGAAGATTTTGCTAGCTTTTAGTGGACGAAGAAGAAAACCTCCCTTTATCTGACCTCTCGAGGGGTTTTTATCTTCCCCTCAAGGGGACCGATCGTACCTGGGCTATTTTATTACCATCGGCGCTATACTTGGTTTGTTGCTGTCCCAATATTTCGGAACGGTGTTGGGCACGACGGCGCCATCCCCGCCTTTTGCCGGGCGACGTCGTTCCGGCTTTTGCGGGACGACGCTGTGCACGGGCAGTGCCGTCCTGACCTTTTGCTGGGCGATGCTGTACTCGATCAGCGTCGTCCCGGCTTTCATGGGACGGTGCTATGCAGGGTAGTCCTAGCCTTTGTGGGACAACGTTATACTTGATGAGTGTCGTGCTGGGAAGGCCGGGACGACACTATGCCAACCCGGCCTTTACGGGTCGGTGCGGTACTCACTCGGTGTCGTCCTGTCCTCTCTGGGATGGTGCTGTGATTGGTCAGTGTTGCCCGACCTTTGTGGGATTTGTGTTGGCTGAGGTGTGTCATTCTAGATATTGATGTGGTCGTGAATCATGGTAGGTTCCAAGATATGTCTTATTAGAGGGATAACTATTATTATAGATAAATTTTGTCAACGATAAACATTTGTTTTATGATTTCTTAAACTCTAAGATATATGCTCTTAATATAATCTCTAATGTCCGAATGATTTTTTTATTAATTTTTAATATTATTTGAGAAAGATAATATAGTGAAGCTTAAAATAGAAAAATATATTCGAATTACCACTTAAAATAATACTAAATAAGCTTGTCCATATTAATATAAAATAAAACATATCAATTGTAGGAGCCATTGATTTGGTGTATTCTATGTGTGATAAATATATTCAATGTTTTCATCCAAACCATATCTATTTATTTGTGGGAAGTGAATAGAATAAGATTAGAGACGCCAAAAAAAGATAATAGAAATTCTGATTTTCTAAACCTCAAAATATGAAAAAAAAATTACACACAGCAATGTATTATTTCACAAATACTGTTTAATTGGATGAGTAGGTTCATAATATAATACATTTGAACTGCCAACTGTTCGATTTTCGTAAACCGAAAAAAATATTTAATAATAATCTCAATAATTGTGCGTTTTTTTTATTTTGAGAAGACCGGATTAGTTATTCGAGGAATAAAAAAAGAATTTAAGAAATACATATTAAAAAATTGACAGCTATGGGATTTGAGCCTAAATCTGACGCCTTAGACCACTCGGCCAAACTGTCTTATTGTTAATAAGTTTTATATATCATAAATATAAATTAAATTGTTCCGTGTTAAATAAATTATTTATGTAATTTGTAATATACACTTATACAAATTCGACTCAAAATATTACTAATTATTTATTAATTATAAAATAATAATATCAATGATGTCTTGATCAACCTGACTCAATTCAAGATGGCATATATAAGATTTTCAACATGACTACAAGAAACATTCAAATGCTCGAGGGTTTATGTAGACTAAAACATTTATCCCATGATCGATCTATATTTATCAAATCAATAACCTATATAGATGGAGTAATTTTAGTAAAGAATAATTAATCTCGATTACGTGTTATAGATAGCCTTTTATAATGAAATATTTTATGTTCCCCCATTTTCAGAATATTTCTCGGATTATGAATTTGGTATGATGTCCACATAGCTTAGATATTGATCGAGTTATGTCTTCGCACTACTAATTGTGTTATCATATGTCCAGTTGCTACTGTCCTAACAACTTTAGTTGATCAAATCATATCGAGCACTTGCCCAATATGCACACATAAGACTCTAACCAACCTATGCACTTCAAACTTTGGTTGATATGCTAAAGTTGAGTCTTGGTTGATTTACCATATTAGACATTCGTTATCGAGTCAATCTACCTAAACCCGGTAGATTGCTCTCGGTTGACAAATCTACCCACATCAAACATATTCCTTTAGCTCAACTGATCTATGCTTATCGGGAAAATTGCTATGGATCGGTTGATTATTACCTCTACCTTTGCCTCGATCTTAGCCTCTTCTTTTGTCGAGGTAACCATCATTTGACGTTTAAAATTATAGAGCATGCTTAAGTTATGCATACTTATTGATCCTTTGTTCATGGACTATCAAAGAATTCATTAGTTTATTGATGTCCATCCCCTCCATATCTTTCGACCCCTTAATCGAATAAACTACATGCTCAAATTAAAATATTAGTGGTCTAATTTTTTTTTCATAATTTTAAGGTCACTAACCTCTTCACCATTAGTTTTAATCTAGTTTGTGATAGTCAAAATATGATAAAAATAATTTAAGATAAATTCAATCTAATTCATCTTTAAAATTTTAAACTCTGATCTTAATGTTTATAGGTGTACTTTCTTCACCTTGGTCTCACCTTAATAGATCTTTTAAATGATGGACCAAAAATTATGTGAAGTTTAAATTATGGAGATCTTCTCAAAGATATTGAGTTCCACTACTTGATGAATAATAGTAAGAGCATTTTGATCTTTTTCTTGTGATCTCTGAACTCGGCCTTCAGATTTGGGATGTAGGAATCTTCTTCTTTACTAGGTTCTATAAAACCTTTATCAATATTTCACAAATACCTTTGTCGAGAATTATCTTATTGATATCATGAATCTTCTCTCTATAATTTCTTTCTCCTTAAATGTTCTCTCTCTAATAATATGATTCTTTTTCTCTAAAACAGACATTTCTCTCTCTAAAGAGTATTATTTCTCTATCTATAGTGCTATTTCTTTCTCTAAACAGTCCTAATTTTCTCTTTATATTATTGTTTCTCTTTCTAAATGATGTTATTTCTCTCTCTATAGATTTACTGTACTTCTTCTCTCTCTTAGCTTTTGGCTGTGGTGAATAAGGCACCATCTATTTATAGACTTAAGCCATAGATTCATAACCCTAATAAAAGAAATATTTCTATTTCAACACAAACTCCTAATTTAATTTTAATCAAATTTAAATTACAATCTCTAATAGATATACAGCTCACTTTCCGACCCATCAGATCGATGGATTACTAGTGTCTAAAATAAGATATACGAGGGTGATTGTGATCCTTTACATCGTGGTAGAACGAGTTGGCACAGTTTGGTTCTGTCCTAGGTGTGCAAGATCGTCCACCTCTAGCGGGTCGGGTTTGAGCTCTGGCTATCGAGTCGAAGGCTCCTTAGGGCTAGTTGCCTGCTCCTCGGGCTGTGGTCCCTGCACATAGGTCAGGGTCGGGAAGGGGCTTCCGGCTTTGACCCATCCGAAGATTTTGCTAGCTTTTAGTGGCTGAAGAAGAAAACCTCCCTTTGTCTGACCTCTCGAGGGGTTTTTATCTTCCCCTTAGGGGGACCGATCGTACCTGGGCTATTTTATTACCATCGGTGCTATACTTGGTTCGGCGTTGTCCTAGTATTTCGGAACGGTGTTGGGCACGACGGCGCCATCCTCGCCTTTTGTCGGGCGACGCCGTTCCGGATTTTGCGGGACGACACTGTGCACGGGCAGTGCCGTCCCGACCTTTTGCTAAGCGACGTTGTACTCGGTCAGCGTCGTCCCGACTTTCATGGGACGGCGCTATGCAGGGTAGTCCTGGCCTTTGTGGGACAACGTTGTACTTGGTGGGTGCCGTGTTAGGAAGGCCGGGACGACGCTATGCCGACCCGGCCTTTACAGGTCGGTGCGGTACTCGCTCGGTGTTGTCCCGTCTTCTCTGGGATGGTGCTGTGATTGGTCAGCGCTGCCCGACCTTTGTGGGATTTGTGTTGGCTAAGGTGTCATCCTAGATGCTGATGTGGTCGTAAATCGTGGTAGGTTCCCAATATGTGTCTTATTAGAGGGATAACTATTATTATAGATAAATTTTGTCAAAGATAAACATTTGTTCTATGATTTCTTAAACTCTAAGATATATGCTCTTAATATAACATCTAATGTTTGAATGATTTTTTTATTAATTTTTAATATTATTTGAGAAAGATAATATAGTGAAGCTTAAATTAGAAAAATATATTCGAATTACCACTTAAAATAATACTAAATAAGCTTGTCCATATTAATATAAAATAAAACATATCAATTGTAGGAGCCATTGATTTGGTGTATTCTGTGTGTGATAAATAGATTCAATGTTTTCATCCAAACCATATGTGATATCTATTTATTTGTGGGAAGTGAATAGAATAAGATTAGAGATGCCAAAGAAAGATAATAGGAATTGCTAGGCTTCTCAGAAATTCTAATTTTCTAAACCTCAAAATATTAAAAAAAATTACATACCGCAATGTATTATTTCACAAATACCGAAAAAAATATTGAAGAATAATCTCAATATTTTTTATTTTGAGAAGACCGGATTAGTTATTCGAGGAATAAAAAAAGAATTTAAGAAATATAAAAAACTGACAGTTGTGGGATTTGAACCCACGCCCTTTCGGACCAGAGCCTAAATCTGATGTCTTAGACCACTCGGCCAAACTATCTTATTATAAACGAGTTTTTATATATTAAAAATATAAATTAAAATTTTCTGTGTTAAATAAATTGTTTATGTAATTTGTAATATACACTTATACAAATTCGACTCAAAATATTACTAATTATTTTTATTAATTATAGAATAATAATATCAATGATGTCTTGATCGATCCGACTCAATTCAAGATGACATGCATAAGATTTTCAACATGACTACAAGAAACATTTAAATGTTCGAGGGTTTACGTAGACTCAAACATTTATCTCGATCTATATTTATCAAATCAATAACCTACATTGATAGAATAATTTTAGTAAAGAATAATTGATCTCGATTACGTGCCGTAGATAGCCTTTTATAGTGAGTTAATTATGAAAATATTTAATGATACGAGTGGAATATTCTATATTCCCTCGTTTTTAGAATATTTCTCGGATTATAAATTTGGTATGATGTCCACATGGCTTAGACATTGATCGGGTTATGTCTTCGTACTACTAATTGTGTTATCACATGTTTAGTTGCTACTGTCCTAACTACTTTAGTTGATCAAACATATCGAGCACTTGCCCAATATGAACACATAGGACTCTAACCAACTTAGATACTTCAAACTTTGGTTGACACGTTAAAGTTGGGTCTTGGTTGATTTGTAATATTAGACATTGGTTATCGGGTCAATCTACCTAGACCCGATAGATTGCTCTGACAAATCTATCCGCATCAAACATATTCCTTTAGCTCAACTGATCTATGCTTATCGGGAAAAATACACTGACTAAACTAAACTAATTGCCCTCATTAATTCTGCCATTTGCGTCCCTCATTCTCTTCCGTGCTAATTATTACATAAACAGTGAATTAGGAAGGGAGCGTTGCATCTGAAAGAAAGTGAATTAGGCATAGTCGCCCCTAATTCATCCCACTCTCACTTCCTCTAATCTCAACCATCTCAATTTGACCATGTTAAGTGAACCATTAAAGAAACGATATAGTAATTGATGGAACATATTTAACATTTATATATTTATATTCATAGTAAACTATTATATTTAAAAGGAAAATAAATGAAATTATGTTGTTCTATGTTCTTATTTATTCTATCTATTTCTAATATTTTTATTTTAAATTTTGAATCATATTTCCTTTTCTTTTTTTGAATTAGTTTGGTTTCTATTTGGATCGGTTTTAACACTTTAATTTCATGAACACATGAGAGAAAATTATTTCCATCGTAATAAAAATGATCTGACCATTGTTCTTGGCATGTTAGATTCTAACAAACGAGGGCGATACATATCTAAGTGCGTGGAACCAAAATATGGCTTGTATGTTGGATACTGAGCGTACCCTACGACGGTGCATGTATCTCTGTTTGCAGGAATGTCTTGGCAGACGTATAGACGACGACACCCTATCCACCGCCATAAAGCGCCGTCGGTCGATTCCCAGCGTGTATCTCCATATACGGTCGCCTTCTTCCTTGTGCCAGCATTAGAGGTGGGAAATGGAAATTGTAGTTTTACCGGAGACCGCCGGAGAGGAGAGGCCTCTGTCTGATGCGTGGGACTCCAAGGGCCGGCCCGCCATCAAGTCCCGAACCGGCGGCTGGGTTTGCGCCGCCACCAGCTTAGGTCTGCCACCTCTTCCCTTCCTTCTTCCTCTCGGTGATCTCTTTGTCTTCATGAAAAGTAAAGATTGTCAGTGAAAATGGAACTTGTAAAGTGGTGGAGATGGGCGAGAGGCTGGCGACGCTGAGCATCGCGGTGAACCTGGGGCCGTACCTGAGGGGCACCATGCATCTCGGCGGTGCCGACTCCGCGAACATTATCACCAATTTCTTGGGCACGTCCTTCATTCTATGCCTCTTCGGTGGCTTCATCGCCGACACCTTCCTTGGGCGGTATGCATCTTCCGTCCCTTCCCCTTGTATCTCTTTACTGGTCGCTTTGCTAACATTGATTTAGGTACCTCACCATTGCCGTCTTCACTGCTGTTCAAGCGTGTGTAAGCATCAAGTTCTTCTCATCGCATCTAATCCTTCGGTAAGCGTATGTTAGAACGCAAGAGTGCTGACGGAAACTCATTTGGACCGCAGGGGGTGATCATCTTAACCATATCGACGGTGGCGCCGGGGTTGAGGCCGCCGGCGTGCGCTGGCCCGTCCTCCGGGGGTTGCGTGCCTGCGAATGGTTTGCAGATGGGAATGCTCTACCTGGGACTCTTCACGACGGCTCTCGGAACAGGGGGGCTCAAGTCCAGCGTGTCAGGCTTCGGCTCCGACCAGTTCGACGAGAGCGATAGAATCGAAAAGAAGCAGATGATGAAGTTCTTCCGATATTTCTTCTTCTTCATAAACGTCGGATCAATATTGGCCGTCACCGTGATGGTTTACATCCAGGACCATTTCGGGCGCCGGTGGGGGTACGGCATCTGCGCGGTGGCCATCATAGCTGGTTTGGCATTGTTCCTGTCCAAAACCAACAGGTACCGGTTCAAGAAGCTGGTGGGGAGCCCGTTGACGCAGTTCGCCGCCGTCGTGGCCTGCGCGTGGCGGAAGAGGCGCCTCGCCTTGCCAGAGGACCCGTCCATCCTCTATGACATCGACACCGGCGTCGCCCGCAAAGGGAAGAGCAAGAAGGAGAAGGTACCCCACAGCCAACAGTTCCGGTAATGCCTCCCTTGTTAGAAAAAGAGGATTAAAAGGTCGTCAGTCTCATATTCATAAATATGGGTGAGATATATATATATATATATATATATATATATATATATATATATATATATATATGATTTTGACTCACGATTTAATGGCTTAAATTTTTAGATTGATATATATATATATATATATATATATGAGTTTGATCTACAACTTAATAATTTACCTTTTGAAATTAAATTAATATCTTAAATGATTCGAGGTGGATGCTTCACTCTATCCCGTTGCAGCTTTTTGGACCGGGCGGCAATCATAGAGGGAGACGCGCCGGCTGAACAGAGCAAGTGGCGGCTCTCCACCTTGACGGACGTGGAGGAGGTGAAGCAAGTGATCCGAATGCTCCCCACCTGGGCCACCACCATCATGTTTTGGACCGTCTATGCCCAGATGACCACCTTCTCGGTGTCGCAAGCCACCACCATGGACCGCCACATCGGTCCCTCCTTCGAGATCCCTGCCGGCTCCCTTACCGTCTTCTTCGTCGGCTCCATCCTCGTTACCGTCCCCTTCTACGACCGCATCGTCGTCCCTGTCACCAGACGAATAACCGGGAACCCCCAAGGTCTTTCATCGCTCCGGCGCATCGCCGTAGGCCTCGTCTTCTCCATCTTGGGCATGTGCGCTGCCTCACTCACCGAGCGCAAGCGCCTCAGCACCGCCTTGGCCAACCCAACCGCCGCCGTCGTCCCCCTGGTCGTCTTCTGGCTGATCCCTCAGTTCTTCCTGGTCGGGGCAGGCGTGGCGTTCATGTACATCGGTCAGCTGGACTTCTTTCTGCGGGAGTGCCCCAAGGGGATGAAGACGATGAGCACCGGCCTGTTCCTAAGCACGCTCTCTCTGGGCTTCTTCCTGAGCACGGCGCTGGTCACCATAGTCCACAAGGTGACCGGGTCCGGCGGAAAGGGTGCGTGGTTGACGGACGATCTGAACAAAGGGAAGCTGTACAATTTCTACTGGCTTCTGGTCGCTCTGAGCACTCTGAATCTGGTGGCCTTCGTCGCGGCGTCAAGAGGCTACGTTTACAAGGAGACTAGAACGTCCGTCGACGACGCTCAGGGTGTGGAACTTGAGCAGCAGGCTTGATGCCATGCATGAGCTCCTTTTATATATATATAGCACATTTCTCAATTATGTAAGCCGCTGTAAGATCGCATAAGCGTGACTTCAATGAAGCTTCTGAATCTTTGACGCATTAACGCTGTCAAACTTGGAATACGGTATGCAGAACAAGTAAATTTACCGAGAATCTCAACTTGATAAAGGCTCAAAAAATTTAGATTAGCAGTCTGCTAATTTAGAATATCGACCCTTTTCATATTAATATTGTAAGCAGGCAACACAGAGGGCCGAACGGGATGGCTTCATTGGTCTACTCTGTACCAAATAAAGCCCATTAAAGTCCTGCTTGTAGGTACGGCGAGAGACCAATGCATGTCTATCCAGAAAGCTTCGGCCCCAGAAGCTGTGCAAAGGACTGCGGCTAACTCCAAACTTGCTTAGGACGGGAGGACGAAGTCCTGGAATTCCGTGAACCCTCGCTGTTCCTGTGGGACTCGGCTTTGGGATTTTAGTCGCAAACCATCTACAGCTGCACGTAGATTGGACGGCTCTATCATTTGTCTTGCCCGCTCTCGTCTCTGTCCGTACAAACTTGCGGTGGAGAAGCCACTGGCTGTGTCGGTAACTGCTTTTATATTTTCGTTAGGTATAGTTTTGCAGCTTCTCCTGTCTGTATGCTGACATTTTCTGTGCAAGATAAATGGTGTACTGTTCATAAGGTCTGCGAGAGACTCCACCATCGTTGAGCAGAAGAACCTGTCGTTCTCATTAGGAGACTCCAGCAGCTGGTACCATGTTGATGTGGTTTTAGCTTGGCACTGCTGAATTCAGCTACCATATTGATTCTTTGATGTAAATGTTTGGATGAAAAAGACGGTGAGAAATTTCTAAGGGTGATTGTTCCTTACTAGATTGCAGTTGCAATGGAATCCTTATCCAAAATACGATTCCTTGAAATATCTATCCTTGGATTGGATCAACATTATCATCTCATTTATTTTGCTACACTCTCATGAATAGGGCAATAGTACACAAGAAGCAGAGTTTTCCTACATATTGTGCACACGCATTATTGATCAAATCTATCTGCTCCAATGATATCGCTCGGCGTGTTTAGAACCGTGTTTCAAATTGGCTATATGTGACTCTATTGACAAAAAATCAATTAAACCACTAAACTTATGCTTGCTTTAGTATCAAAAACCTCTCACATGTACTTATTTCTGGCATTTCCATCTTCAACACTAGAAGAGAATCTACTAATCAGGCTTCATTTTCCAGCAAATGAACAAACCAGTACAAAGTTGACCCTGCTAACTATTGGTGAGTTCCGAGCAGTAGAAGAACTGTTCACTGTGTTCTCTCATGGATCAGTGATGGTGGTGACAAGACTTCTAGGACATGAAATGTTTCCAATGCGTGTATTTGGACTCTTGACTTGGAGACAGATTGCTGTAGCTTCGATAAATGACTTGAGAGTTGACTTCCTTCTTACTGTTTTCTTCCGTGGGTGACAATAATGACGAAAGACATGCAAACAGGCAATGTAGTACTGTGTCATCTTCGACGTATCATCGATTACACTCACAAGGGAGCTTCAAAAGCTCGAGGATGTAAAGCTTAAAGAATACCTTCCTCTTCTCCCTCTCTCTCCCTCCCTCATGCTGCTGTTGCTGCGACGGAGTGGATTGAACAGAGAGATCCAAAGGTGAGTGTTCTTAATCAGGAAGGCCAAATGGGACGACTGCCAGCCATCGACACTTCCCTTCCACAGCGTGTGGAGCCAACGACCGACAACATGGAGCAAGCGGACGAGGCTACGACCACGGCGACAAGCCGAACCGCGTCGGATCGATACTGGTGGAACCGCCGCTAGAGTCTCGAGGTTTGGATTCCATGGCGACAAACCGAACCGCGTCGGATCGACGCTGGTGGAATCGCCGCTAGAGGCTCGAAGTTTTGACTTTTGCTTGACCCATCTCTCTCGTGAATGGAGCGTCTCGACGTTGTCACAGCTCTGAGCTCGTGTCGGCCGCCATGGACAACGTTCAACGCACCGAGATGGTGTCTTCTTCGTTTACATTTGAAGTCGTCTTTTCTTTTCCGGATTCGTGGCAAACAATGAACAAAGAACTGCCGACTTGCATCTTAGCAAACCAAGTTGACTTGATTAATCTCTCGGTTTTGTGAGTTATCATGATTTATCATTGTTTTGTTGTGAGATAATTTCTATTTTTCGTTACGTAAATTGCCATAAATTGAAGTCAAATAAAAAAGAATACATGATATCTGGCTTCCCATCTCACTTGGCACCAACAATTGCAGGTGGCCGTGTGACTTATACCTGCAAGGTTGTCACCCGTTGATGTCTCAGTAAGACAGGTGCACCCGCATGGCTCAACGCTTCCGTGGCATTCATTGTGGCGAGTTTAAAGCTTCAAGCGACTTCTTTCTTCGTGTTCCTAAGATCACACAGCTTCTCTTCTCCCTTAGAATAAACCAGCAGGGGTGCATTATTGCATCATCCTTCATGATTTGACTTGGATATTGCTACTCTTAGCTGGATGATGTACTTTTCTATGCTTTTAAATTGTTTCAGCAGCATTGAAATTTTAGTTAATTCATAGAGAGAAAAGAAGCTTTTACCTCCTCAAAATTAGAAGGTTAGTATTGGGGTGGGACTGTCGGTATAATACACGATGGCGTATGCTTTGTATACGTATAAAGACCAAACAACCCCTGCCATCTGCTTATAAAATCCCCGTCTCCCACCCCACCTGCATCCTCACTTCTTCTTCTTCTTCTATCATCTAATACTACTGTTCTCTCTCTGCTCTTCCACCTACCTTTTGCTACTAATAACGCACGCCTGTTAATCCTAGAGCGAGATTTGTAGTGGGAGATGGCCAGCTTACCTGAGACCGCCGAAGAGGGTAAGACCCTCGCCGACGCATGGGACTTCAAGGGCCGCCCTGCCGTCAAGTCTACCACCGGCGGCTGGACAAGCGCCGCCATGATCTTAGGTCCGGTCATGGCTCTCTTTCCTTGTTTTCAGTTGCCTACCTGTGTTTGCTCCGTGACTGATAGTAAGATGGTTGTGGATGTGATGCCAATGGGAAATAAACCAAGGGGTGGAGCTGTGCGAGAGGATGACGACGCTGGGCATCGCGGTGAACCTGGTGACCTACCTGACCGGCACCATGCACCTCGGCAATGCCGCATCCGCCAACGTTGTCACCAACTTCTTGGGAACCTCCTTCATGCTCTGCCTCCTCGGTGGCTTCGTCGCCGATACCTACCTCGGCCGGTATCCTCCCTTCCCCAACTCCATGCACCGACAAGGAATTCCTAAGACTCGGTTCATCGTCTTAATTCTGCTCGTTTCTTTTCAGATACCTCACCATCGCCATCTTCACCGCCATCCAAGCCTCCGTAAGCATTTCGCATTCCTCGCCTTTGATGGTTTAGTAGTGGTATACGAATTGCTAAGAATCAAGCAATACTGAACGAAATTTATACTAAAGGGGGTGACTATCTTGACCATATCGACGGCGGCGCCGGGGTTGAGGCCCCCGGAGTGCAGTAATCCGCTGGGCGGCGGGTGTGTGAGGGCGAACGGGACGCAGCTGGGTGTGCTGTACCTGGGACTCTACCTGACGGCCCTTGGGACGGGCGGGCTCAAGTCGAGCGTGTCCGGGTTCGGGTCGGACCAGTTCGACGAGGGCGACCGGGCCGAGAAGAAGCAGATGATGCGGTTCTTCAGCTGGTTCTTCTTCTTCATTAGCATTGGGGCGCTGATGGCCGTGACCGTGCTGGTCTACATCCAAGACAACGTCGGGCGCCGGTGGGGCTACGGCATCTGCGCCGTGGCCATCGTGGCTGGCTTGGCCGTGTTCTTGTCCGGCACCAGCAGGTATCGTTTCAAGAGGCTGGTGGGGAGCCCGCTTTCCCAGATCGCTTCCGTCGTGGTCAGCGCGTGGCGGAAGAGGCGCCTCGACGTACCGGACTCCTCCATGCTCCACGACATCGACACCGCCGAAGGATGCAGCGCCCCCTATTCCAACAAGAAGAAGCAGAAGCTGCTCCACACCAAGCAGTTCCGGTAACGCTTGCCTTCCTCCTCCCTCACGCTTATTCGTTGACATGTCCGAAGCCAATTGGCTCGACTGCGTGGGACCAGCACGGGTTGCCAGTGGGTCCACACTGGACTCATCCAAGTGTGCCCCCACCGAGGCCGCTCGATGGTCCCACCTTCATGCACTACAGTCTCTTCTTATTTTTCTTCTTTTCTTGCTTTTTTTTTTTTGCCTCTCTTTTTAATCTGAGGATACCTTTGACCACATCAAACACTTGTTCATCTCTGGATCATAGAATATGGCGTGGCTGTGAAGGGCATATGACCTTTCGGCCTACTGATTGGCTGTCAACCTTACGTTTCTTAATTCCTAACCATATCAACTGCTGGCCTACAGAAAATTGGCAACCCTCCTATCAACAAGAAAAAATAAGAAGGTTCCAAATCCTCCTCCGATGTCCATTTACAGGTTCTCCTCCTCACAAAACTCGCCATCATGTGTCTTAGAAGAGAGAGACAGAGAGAGAGAGACCCATCTCTAAGCAAGCCAAAATCCTTCAACCACTGAAACTTATCGATACAACATGACAGTCTTATCTTCAAATCATATGGACGTCATCTTTTTCTAATTATTCAGCTCGAAGAAGAACGCAGGAAACCGAGTCCGAGATTGGGATAGCTTGTGCTGTGGTAGAATCACAAAAGGGACCCCTGCTTAGTGAGACCAGAGATGTATAATTGTGAGAGACCCCACGAACCATTCTAACACCGAGTAGATAAGACTTTCCCCACGATATGAAGTTATGGGAACGAGCCAGCAATCCTTGACCTGTCATTTGTTAGCATGTAGTCGACAGAAGATCCCTCAGATCAGTGAGTGAGGAGGCAAAGTATCCAATGATCAACCTACGCGGTGGGAGGGTGGAGATTAAATATATGAGATCTTGATCCAGAGATCAATAAAAGAAGGAACAATTTGACCTCTAAGTTCTCTACGTTGAGTCGTGAGAGCCTGATTGGCCAAGGGATGTGTTCAGCAATCACACCTTCTTGGGGATCTCCCATCCACCCTTTACCCCATGTTTTAAAGAACTCTCTCATCAGCCACAGTTGAAGCCTGTCCCTGATACACCTCCATTCCGAAAGAATTTAGTCATCAGCTAGCTCCTTGAGCTTGATGGGGTGAAGTGACAGATGAGCAGTTTCGAAGACGGTTGGTGAGTTTTTGCTATTACAGTTACCTTCCCTTATTCTCCCTGCCCTGAAAGCGAGGACAAGGTGGTGGTGCATGCATTAGGGCAACCAAAGTTCATGAACAGACAAAATCTTCACAGTAAAGCAATGAATGATCTCCTGCCATGCTGAGCTGGTTTTGGTACCCCCTACCACTGTCAAGCTATTAGACCTTTCCAATTCTCTTTAGCGCCCGTGGAAGTGAAGAAGAATAGCTTCGTAGTTGAGAGCTTGTAAGTTACTTCTATGACAAACCCTAGTCACCGAGACCTTAAAAGAGAAACTGCAGCGTAGGATGAAGACAAAGAATATATATAAAGATCACAGGTTCATGTCATGGTGGTGCCTATTTCCGAACCCATTCTTCATGGAGTCAACCTAACGCACAGTAGCTTTTTCCACTTGAAGCAAGTCGTTCCATTGTTGTCTCCTTCACAGTCCTGTCTCCGCTCTGATCGAAGTCGACATCCACGAATGAGTCACGAGAAAGGGGGGGTTTGCTGGAGGAACAAAATCTGGTAGTAAATGGCTTGCTGTTTCACTTGAAGATGGTCTCCTTCTTCCCTCCCTTGTTAGGCCTCAGATGGGGTCATGAGAGTTCTATGCGACACTCAGTTCTTACTGCTGGTTCATGATTTTATTCCTTACTTTTAATTTGCATTTAATACATCTTGGGGAAGTGTGCGCATGCTTAGTTATGTAATGACAACTGAAAAATAATTAGTGTAATGTCATGTTAAGAAAAGGTAGTGTTATCTTGTCATTAATCAGTGGTATCTTTCTGTATCAAGATAGAGTGCACAGTTAATTAATGATAGGATTAGGCGATAAATCTCGAGACATGCAATATATCGATTGCACGACTTTTACAGCAGAAACAGTACAAAGGTGATGTAATAGTAGTACTGATTCTTCTTCTTCTTTAACAACTTATGGCAGCTTCTTGGACCGGGCGGCCATCGTAGAAGGAGACGCGACGGTGGACCAGACCAAGTGGCGGCTTTCCACCTTGACGGACGTGGAGGAGGTGAAGCAAGTGATCCGAATGCTCCCCACCTGGGCCACAACCATCATGTTCTGGACCGTCTACGCCCAGATGACCACCTTCTCAGTGTCGCAGGCCACCACCATGGACCGCCACATCGGCCCCTCATTCGAGATCCCCGCCGGCTCCCTCACTGTCTTCTTCGTCGGCTCCATCCTCATCACCGTCCCCATCTACGACCGCCTCATCGTCCCCGCCGCCCGCCGCCTCACCGGGAACCCCCAGGGAGTGACACCTCTCCAGCGCATCGCGGTCGGCCTCGTCCTCTCCATCGTCGCCATGTGCGCCGCTGCCCTCACCGAACGCAAGCGCCTCCGGGCAGCCCGGACTGACCCGACCGCGGCCGTCGTGCCCCTGACCGTCTTCTGGCTGGTGCCGCAGTTCTTGCTGGTGGGGGCAGGCGAGGCGTTCACCTACATCGGGCAGCTGGACTTCTTCCTGCGGGAGTGCCCCAAGGGGATGAAAACGATGAGCACCGGCTTGTTCCTAAGCACGCTCTCGCTGGGCTTCTTCCTGAGCTCCACGCTGGTCACCATTGTCCACAAGGTGACGGGGGAGAGCGGAAAGGGGGCGTGGCTACCGGACGACCTGAACAAAGGGAAGCTGTACGACTTCTACTGGCTTCTGGCGGTGCTGAGCGTGCT
Source organism: Musa acuminata AAA Group (assembly GCF_036884655.1). Classification (NCBI taxonomy): domain Eukaryota; kingdom Viridiplantae; phylum Streptophyta; class Magnoliopsida; order Zingiberales; family Musaceae; genus Musa; species Musa acuminata. The sequence continues at coordinate 3,488,660 of NC_088337.1, read as the reverse complement.
GAACCTGGTGGTCTTCGCGGCGGCCGCCAGGGGTTACGTCTACAAGGAGAAGAGGATGGGGGACGAGAGCGTCAACGGGGTGGAGCTGGCGGAGGAGGCCTGCTGCCATGCATGAGCTACACCTCCAAGTCACTTGTTGCCTTTGCCTTCTCTGTTTCAATAAGGAAATGGTTTTACTCTTTCGGTGTCGATGAATCACTACTTGGCAGTATTTGTGAGACACATCGGTAGCACTTACTTATCCTTCCTTCCTTCCTTTGCTTGTCTCTTGCAACGTCGTGGCTTCCTTCACTCCATCTACCCTCACTACTTTATTCTACCTCACATGACTTGAATCATTTGATCTTTGATGTCACGCTAACACATATATTAAAGAAACTGAAAATAAACTAATCATGACGCCGATGCAGTCCTTCACCACCACCACCCACATAATCCAATGCAACAGAGGCGTCATATGCTTCCAACAACATAAGACGTCCTGCGGAGTGGAGTGGAGTGGATTTACATTTACAGGGACAAAGATTTATACTCTCAGATGATAAAACACAGATTTCACAAGCAAGAAAGGAATGAAAATGGTTTTTCCAGCGTTAACACCAACATATATAATTGTCTGTAAGAATTAAAATTACCGCTAGCATTCAACAATTTAAATAAGCTTTTGACCGTAAGAACAAAAATGATGATCGACCGATACAAGGTTTGTTTAGAAAGTCGCAAAGACAGCTTTTGCGACACGAAATGCTACACAAGGTAAATGCATTGAATCTCAGGTCACTGGTGTAAGAGATCAAATATAGACACAGTGGAGCAACAGATGAATACACATGTTTTTTTTTTACAGCCATAGGTGATTCAGGCAATTTCAGCACGATGTGGCCCTCGGATCATTAAGTTATGCTAATTAATCACAAAAGGGGCAATAAGTTACAATATAAAATAACCATGTTACAAAGAATGTCCTCTTGCCCTAAACTGAATAACAATATCAAACAACAAAGGAATAAACAGTTGGATATAAGCATCTTCAATCAGCAACTCCATCGACCCACAAAGCCCACAAGCCATCTGCAGATTGATAGATGTAAGCGCAAATGTCTACCACAGAAGAGTAGCATCTGCAGGAAACTCAATTAGGCATCACATCATACCCACCCGATTGCAAAGTTCTTCCTAGCAGGGAACCATAGTTACACCATTTCAGAACTCGCCAAATATGTCCATACAGTCATCCCACTTCATCTGCTCCCTTGCTTCCCAGTATCCACCTATATATCGGAATGTTCCATCCTCACTATCCCTCCGAAACCATCTTGGTTTCCACCCATTTTCCTGCAATTTCCTCGACTGCACCAAAAGAAAATTTCAATCATGGACTACCGGTCAACAACCAACAACACCTAACTTCTGGACCAAGGAAAGAGACCCAAAATTCAATGACAACAGAAGCCCATATCAAGGTAAGAGCACCCTACACGCAATAATGCATTTTATACGAAGCCACTTCAAATTCTCAGGGGACTGTTTCTGTTGCATCTTAGGTAAGTTCCAGGGTAATCAGTACTAGTATTCTAATCAGTAAAGAATTGGTGGAAGGTCAAAATCAAGCAGTAAATATCTTTATAAAGAATGTGGTAATAGAAATTTCCTAGCATTGCTGGATAGTATATCATAAGAAGTAACAAGCATATTTCCCCTTAGAATAATTAGGAGATCAAGAAACAGAAAACCTTATTCATGACTTTCGAGCTTAAAAGAATTATGACATGAGAGGATCACCATTCGTTGCCTTCTCTCCAATCGCAGCTTTTCTGAATTTGCCTTTTCGTACTCCCCGTTCTCAAGGTATCGCTGATCCGGACGGAGTCTTGAATCAGTTGGTGGAAGTTTCCCCTTAATCGATGACCAATATTCAGAATTTAGAACAAAGGTAAAAGAAGAGACAAGTAAATCGGAAAAGGTGAAAGTCAACAACTCGCATGCCATGTCTACCTTCAGATCTGATGTTATCTCATTTAGCGTAATTGCAAACGATGTCAAGTTGTATCGAGTGGGGTCAGGAGGAGGCTTATTCCTTGCCCATAACAAAGTTGAATTTTCTGTCAAAAAAGAGCTCTTGGACTTAAGGACTTCGTCACCAAACGAGCAGCACATGCTGTCATCCCATTTACCTACTAAAGTGGCAACTTTTGTTCCCTTAGCATCCTCAACAAGACCTTGTACCTTTGTGGAAGAATGTGGCCCTTGTCGTTAGAAGAACCTGATAAGCCTGGATCAAATGCAGCAAATTCTCATTCCTTACCTGGCGAGGGTTGCGGTCAAGGAGTGACTGCTCTTTGAACTTTAATTTACAAGAATACTGCTGGTTTCCCCGTATGTTCATTGTACCATGGTGATTGCAGTATACCTTACCAAGAATTAGGTTATAGATAGTTGTTGTGACCTACATGGGAAATCAAATGACTCATTGGACAGGGTAGAAGAGTATTCTTTTCTTTTCAAAGATGATAGCCTGGAATAGCATGACAAGAAAAACATATATCTCTTTTATAATATAAATGGAATCTAGACTAGTGAATATCTTTTACAATGAAAAAAAGATAGTTGTTTTGTTACAGAAGATTGAGGTTCTCAGGAACAGTTGTGCATGGTAATAATACCTTACTCCACTGAAAAATTTCACCATCATCAAATTCCAAGGTTAGTACACCAACAGGGTCTACTTGTATAGATTGTCCCCAAAATTTACTTTTCAGATTGCTGTCTCCCCAGAATTTCCAACCTCTACCTTCACAGTGGCAAGCGATAAGCATAGGGTGGTGGCTAACCTAGAAAGTGAGGTAGTGAGCAACATCATTCCAGACTTTTTATCAATTGTGAAAGAACATTACAGAAAGATGTAGATATAGTTAGAAGAGCATATATGTATTAGCCTTTTAAAGGTGACAAAACATATCAAATAAGGCATGGTATGAACGAATTATGTATCTTATAAACTAAACTAAATCAATAAAGAAATGAGCACAAATAGTAAGAACGAATTAAAACAAAGATGATTGGCATGCTAGATTCTAAAAAGTTTTATCTGGTAACTATTGCTTGATTGCCAAAGTCTGTTGGAATTGCTTAAGAGCAAAAATTATTTTTTTCCCATGAGATCAAACTAATTTCAATTATGAATAGAATACAGATGGTTGGGATCTGGATTAACTTAACTCATCAGCCATTGCTTAGCTACAGGATCCATTTAGTATTGGTAGAGACAGTTGGATTTTTTTTTTTGTCAACCAAATACAGGCATAGCCTATCATCTTATTCCGCCGAGATAACGAAAGGATTCAAATAAAAGAGAAGGAAGGAAACTATAAGGAAGAAGAGAAGATAAGTCTGAGAGAAAAGAAGAAAATATACAAATCGAAGAATGGTTTCACCCACAAGCCAAAAAACAATAAGTTTTCCAGCTTTTTAATAAACATGTTAATTTGCCACTTGAATACATTGTTAATGCATTTTAAAAACAGAATCTGCATCCAATCGAGTCTCTGGACAATTCGGCATTTCCTAGCTTTCCAATGTTCCCAACACGTAGATAATCAGATGGGATATTCAAAAGAATTCTATTAGTCATCATGGTTTGGCATTGCAGGTGTGTAAAATATAACAAAGTCATAAATCTTTTCTTGTGGCCATTTATCAGATAATTATTTGAACTTTTCATGTTGATCAAGCTCTTGACAGAAACTGCTTCAGAGTAGAAATTTTACTCTTATGTTTTGGAATTCTTAAAGTGTATCTTTTTGTGTACATTTTGTAAACTTTAGAGACAGTTAACTTTGTTTATGAGGTTAATTCTAGAAACTCTGGTAAGCTATTGATAACTTTTTAAATTCTTTCACCCAGCTTACCTGTCTTTTGTTTCTTGTTTACCTTCCATAAACACAATGAGGATGGAACTTTTCCACATTTCTTTTGGATTAAAAAAAAAGAGAAAAACAATTAAGTAGTTTCATAAAACTAGAAAAGACTTTTATGTATTCCAATTATAGCTCTATATATAACATTTTTTGATCAAGTTCATGCTAGAAAAAGACAACAAATTACTTATATATAAAAAAAAATTATGTATATAAGAGAAATATAGAACTCTTGTAATTCTGGACAAGTGAAGTTATTCAGTAAAGGGATATAGTTAATGAAGAGTTTGATGCAAATTGGAACAGTAACGTGAAGGCCAAATCTTCATATCATAGTCCAAAAACCTACCTTTTCAGCAAAGAAGCGGATTCCTTTGTCAGGGTAGTCAGCTTCATATGTCTCACCTAACAGAGGATTGAAAGGTTTGCAAGGGCGACCATCACAAGAAGAATATCCAGAGACTGCAAAGGCAGCTACATTCAGAATTCTCATGAGACTGTTCCCCTAAATACAAGAATTCAACATAAGAAACACATGTTAAGATAATCCAGAGCATTGCAGTTATAAGCCATGCACACATTACCCTCCCTATAAGATGAAACAAATTAGGTCTAAAAAAGTGCATTATTCAAAGCCACAGATCACAAATCCACCACAGGTGGCAACTTCAGTTTTGCGGTTACAGAAACATTACCAGTTTTGACTTTCAGTACAAGATATTATAAATAACACATTTCCTATACTCAGCATATGCTCATGAACATAATTAATTAGAACCAAAAAAAGCAGATATCACTTTCTTTAGAGATATCATACATCGCACATATGTAATTTATGCATCCTAAATTCATGTGTTGCCTTCTCATAGTACATATGTGCAGGTAAATTTTCTTTCTTCAATGGCTTATTGGTCTATAATTAAGATTAAGCCTAGTGCCAATTTTCTTTTGAAACTCCTGACCCTAAGAATTTGTGCTGACTGTTCGATCATTGATATGTTGCTGTCTGTACATTGTGTTATAATAGGTTTTTGTGTATTTTTGATACTCCAAATTCATCAATATTGCCAATGTTCCAACTTCATTCTTTCTATTATTTGCCTATCATGGGTATTTAACTCACAAACACAAGCAATTTGGTAGATCAGCTGTTGCATTCTAGGAGATATTATTAGATGTAAAACATCTTGATGTTTTCTATCCCAAGTTTACACCAATACTTCTTTAGCACTAACCGCCCCACTGCCTCGATAACATTCAGCTCCATTGATGCATTTTCTTCAAGTGATACAACACTAGGCTGACAAAAGCATTCTCATGTCTAACAGCATCTGAATTATATTGGACTTACATTGTCAGCCTGGATAGTAGCCTCATTTTTTGCAGGAGCAAGGCAGGCAGGTTCCTCATGTATGGGAGGTCGTTTATTGCATTCTTGAAGTTTATGCACACATCATTCTTTGTCAAGCTCCAACTTATTGGTTCCATATCTAACCCTCTTTTAATACTTGTATTTCCTCAGAAGCTCATCATTATCAGACAAACAAAAACTTGAAACTCCAGAAGATATTTTGAATGGAAATTCTTTTGAAGGAATAAACAAACAGGTTATAAAAGTATGGTTTCATTGGCCTAGTGGCTTGTAACTGATGTTCATGGATGAGTCCTTGATAAACTACACTAGAATGATCCTTCAGGTGCTTCTCTTCAATCCTTTATGGTAGTAAAAAAGTGAGAAGCATGACGAAAAACTTAAAGATAATCTTTATCAGCAATGGAAAACTATAGAAATTATGGAAGATAATGAGTACCTGAAAATATAGAAAGCGTACCAGATACCTATCAGCAACAATGAAGGTGGTACCCAGTAATTAAAACAAATAAACAGTGATATTAATAGTATTTTTAAAAGTGCTAGGCGTCAAAAGGTGCCAAGGTCTCAAAACACCTGAGGCGAGCGAAGCGAGGCACTCTAGAATATTAAAATAAAAAATAATATAATTTTAAAATATATAATATAAAATATAATAATAATATAATATAATATATGGTAACAATAGTTTTAATTATCAGTTCTAAGGATTAACAATCCACTGCTAACAGTAGTTAATCCACTGTTAACAGTTGATATAATTGTGTGCAGTAGAGAAGGGGGGGGGGGGGTGGGGGAGAAGAGGAATCACCAATGGTGGAACGTGGGTGAGGAGAGGGCACCGGTGACAAAGGAACCTTCGAACGAGGACAGCGACGGCGGAGGAAACTGCGAACGACAACAACAGTGGCAAAGAAAGCTGTGGACTTGTCCCTTGACAGTGGAGGGAACTGCACACGAAAGATTAAGCAGTAGAGGGAGCTGCACACGAAAAAAGCAACGGCAAAGGAGGAAGATTCGGACCTTTACGTAGGCGACGAAGGACTTAGTCGATAGTGGAAGACTTAGTCGGTGTCGGAAGCGGAAGATTGGACCTTTTCGTCAGCTGTAGAGGATGCAACGATGGATCCTAGAGTTTACCGAGCAAGTCAAGGGAGGGGGGTGGGTTTTAATGTTTACTATTGGACTTAGTTGGTTTGATTGGACCAACTAAGTCACTGTTAAACCAAACCAGAATTCACAATTTGGTTTGACTCGTTGGATTCAATCGGGCGCTCGCTCAAGACGCCCGACGCTTGGGCTCAAGCGAGCGCCCAAGCGATGCTTCATTGAAGCGTGTCGTCCGAACCTTGTGCGAGGCACTTGGGCCTCGCCTCGCCCGAGGGTCTAGGCAAGCACCCGAGTGTCTTTTAAAACCACTGGATGTTAATATCCTACATCTAACAAGAATCCTGGAACCACTACATGACAAAGGTTTCACTAGCAATCTAGAAAAGATAATGACCAACTTGTCTGCAATAGCTAGCAAGTTTGCAACTCTATAGGTGGATATGTTATTGTTATTAACAAAAATGGATGAAAATAGAATACTGCAAGGAAATAATGGATTGATCACTTCATGAGCAATTTTTTAAGGCAAACTTCACCAGCAAATTGAGTAAATGTAAATCCCTGTCAAAGACTACCACCAATCTGTTTCAATCGGGAAAATAAAGTTTGCACCCCATACAAATACAAAAATAAAGTGTTTCAATTCTAAACTAAGATCTGTAAAGGGTAAGTACTCTGTATCACAAACTATGCTACCTCAAGGGTTCAAGGTCAGCACCTTAAAGCTATTGTCTCTAACATAGCCGAGTATTGTATAAGGTTGCAGGTAGTTAAAGGTAGTTTCCTCTCCAGGAACCTTAACTTCGTCACCCAGAACCTTACTAATTTTAGGTGATCCTGTCAGTTCCCTTCTTTTTGGACTTCGATGAGTCTATGTCATCTCTGTTTTGTAATATTCCACTGTAAGTAATGAATGCTTTTTCTTAAAAAAAATAATTATGCTACCTCAAAGTTATATATCAATGTTGAATGTCCTACATGAAAAATCATTAAAAACGAGAAAACAATCAATAAGTCCCAACCATTTGGGGTCAACCAGATACATCTTTTCCCACATTACATTTCGTTAAAGAAAAGAGCCATCAAGTATCTTTTAATTGCTTCTAATAAAGAAATCTTAGGTTTTCCTCTACCTTTCTTCACACTTATTTCAATTAATAATAACAGTGCATAGGTCTCCTTAGACACATTCAAACTGATCTTAAAAGATTTTCTTCATTAAATTACCCTCAATTGATCAAAATGCAAAAATTTATTCTTATCTTTTCTTATAAATCTTTTATGTATTTTCATCCCAGTAACACTTATTTTTTTATATTTTCTAATTGCCCAAGATTTGGCTAGTAAAATTTCTCTCGTAATCTAGGAGACACAATGATCATATGATGCTCTTCATGGCTTTCTTCACCTTAACCATCTTCTTATATCTATAAATAATATCTTCATTGATCTCTCTAAATCATTGAATAACAAAATCCAAATACCAATCACTTTTACTTCTAAAGAATTATTTTCCATCTACTTTAATTAGAATCTCAATTCTTTGCTAAAGTTGCACTTCATATTGTGGGCATAATGAGTAACCATCTTTTATTTCAAATTGCAAAGCAAATGCTAGTAAAAGATTCAAAAGCAAACAATTGAAAAAATGAACTAATAAGAGTTGCAACAATTATCAATAGCTGAGCCAATTTTTATCTGCAAATAAAGTCACTGATAAAATTTAGTATATAATTTTGTGCCTCTACATATTTGCTTGAAAAAGTCATAAATTGAGAATAATTTTTCCATATATATCTTTGATAGGAGATAAACAAACAGATAAACATAGTTAAATAAAAAAAAAGGGCATGTTGCTTTTTGTTCTAATATTATAGGATGATATGTGAAAATCCAGCACAGAAACAGAAATAAGTACGCTACCTTTTTCCCATACTCGTATGCTTGATCCAATAGATCTGAGTACTCCAAGTCTTCAAAGCACTTTTGCAGTGAAGACAATGGTTCATTAAAGAAAACAGGAAGGCACACTCGTGTGAGGTCCTTTCCGACATTATCTTTAATCATTGACCAAAGGCTAACACCTTTCTCCTTTTCAATAGGCTCTGGCAACTTCTTCCGCCTTGGGATATGGAGCAACATGTTCGGATAATCAGGCTGTAACTCAACGTCCATTATCTTTGCATCACAATGGTTAGTATTAAATCCAGAAATTATATTAGACACATTTGAGGATGTTACTTCAGCGGCACAGGTAACTATAGGATCACCAAAGCACTCATTTGTATCAAAAAAGGAAACTTCTTCTTCGTCTGATAATTCATCGAGCTCTTGCTTTTCAACATCATCAGATGATTCAGTTGTACTGTACTCTGGTCAAAAAAATACAACTATGAGAAAAAAAAGAAAACAAAATATTTTTTTTTTAGCTGCAACATGAATTCAAGTATGATATCCAGATTTAAAGCAATCTGGATAATCTGTAAGTGAATACCAAGGAAGCTTCTAATCAAAGTGAATTGATAAAAAGAGAAGGGGTAAAAATTATCACTTGATAGTAAACTAAAGCATTCAATGTAGTAGCTGCAAATCAAGGTTTTACAGTGTACCACTTCCTCTGGAAATTTCTGTAGATCATTGCTGATAATATCTATTTATTCTGTTATCAATTAAGATCAACTTGCAGCACAAGGTTGTAGATTGTCTCTAATATAAAACTTAAAAAATTTCTGTATCAAAAGTATGATTGATACCAGGAATTACTGAACCACTAAAACACCGAACTAGAATAGAGTAGCCCTGATTTTACTGGGAGTACATATGCAAATTGTATTTATCTATTTTATGATAAATATGAGTTTCTAGTTCATCAATTTAGTGCACCAACTGTGCTAATTCCAAGATAAATAAATTTTACTTGTCAAAGATTTGAGAAAGCTACTAGAAAAGAATAGGATATAATTAAGATTTTGGTCAAATTACAAAATTAAACATCATGAAAGACGAGGAGATATTGTTTGTCATTCTTCTTCATGCAGCTGAATGATGCATTTGATGAGGTATGTTCTACACAATATTCATTGGTGAAACAACAACAGAAAGGATTCATTGGTGAAATATCCAATACAGAAGAAAAAAATATAAGAGTATGAAACATGAGAAAACAGCTAAAACAGAAAGAAATGGCAAATGTCCAAATGGTTGATGGTCGTTTTACATAAGATTCATTGGTGAGCCATCAATGCCAACGACAAAGTAGTTTTATTAAATTCATTTGTGATACTACAATAATAACAACGAAAGAAGAAGATCTAATGGGCTTTGCAATAAGCCCATAAAGGTGGCAGATCAAAGGTAAAAAGATGGGAAAAAGAGAGGCAGGTTTCAGATAAATTACTTGCTCTGACATCATTCATGCAAACAACTTAAGCCAGAAGGACAACTTCCAAAATTAAACAAGATTTGACACGACCAAAAGGAAGCAACAATAGATATACACATATACTGATCGAAAAAAATATATTATACTGTTGTTTTTCTTGAATTGACATGAACTAGAACTAGCCTAGGAAGTACCATTAAATTTTTCACGCCCAGAGCTGGAATAGTCATACTTGGGTAGCTGCAATTGGCCTTCGCGAGTCGCAGCATCTTCTACATCAACTTCCTGCATATGCAGATTGGCATCCTTAGAAATGGTATATTCAAGCAAAAAAGAACTTCTTAAACAAATGAAGAAATCATCTTTGAGGTAGATCAATCACGTCAGTTAATGATGTCACTATCATTTAAGTTTTCTTCCCCGATGTAAAGTTGCTATGTACCAATTTCTTGGGTAAGAAGGCTCGATAAAGCCATGAAGATAAGAGCATAAGTTCTGGGTTCTCTCACCATGACATCTACCATATATGATTAATGCCTGTTACCTAGCTAAGGCAACTTTTTAAAGGAAGATCATAGTGTCTAAAGTAGTCGGCATACTTATCATTAGTGATTTCAGCCAATTTGAACAAAGAATTATCATCCAACATTCTGCTAAACTCTGATAAACAAGTTAAACAAAGAAATCATTTAGTTTTAGGGAACCATATTAAATATTCACCTCCAAGTAACAAAATAGTCAAAGGGACAAACAGAACATGACTCACATGATTTGACTAAAATTATCCCAAAGAAAAAAATCATTGTGAATTTTAACTCTTTAAGAGAAAATAATTATATATTCTGTAACATATTCAACTACTGGAAAGAGAAAATAACTTAAAAGCAGGACAATTAGTTCCACCATACTGTGCATTATAATAACTGAATTAGATTTTTAAGACCTAGAAAGATAGCAGGTTCAAATTACAAACACAAAGCAATGTAAAATGACATGCACTTTGAGTTAATGGATATAGAGCAACACTAACATGATTTATGAAAAATTCAGGCATCAAAATTTGTAAGTAATGTCATCACAACACTAGCTGAAAAAGACAATCCAGGCAGTAATCATTTCATAATTGTATAAATTTAAATGTAACAGGCAAGTTTAATAAACATCAAATAACAGTTTGATCTTGATACAGTTCAAAGAACATTTTCCATCCTAAGGTGTCTAAAGATCTTAATGTGTCCTTGTAAACAAGCACAACATAGTAAAGGAGCATATAACATAAACTATTAAACACTATGGTGAACTAGCAATACAAAGAATACCATGTCAATCTAAGAAACTGAAAATAATAACCCACCCATTACTTGTTTTATGCAAAAAGTACCTCCAGCTGCTGATGAAATGTACCAATAGAGGTTAAGTGCTCTTCATATCGAAGTTTCAATTGTCTGTGGTATTCAGCAAACTCTATACGCATAATCTGCTCACAGTCCTTAATAACTGTCTCATCCAATCCCTCAGCTTGCATGCGATCTCTAAGCTTTTCAGTTGAAATTAATACATCATTCTGCATAAAAGAAACTCCTCTATTTATGGAAATTTCTTTTGTTGCCAAAATCAAAGCCTGAATCCAGGCTACACGATCTATACTCGAATAAGTCCTCAAATGAAGTGTCTTTGTTGGAGAAACTATGTAGAATCTTCTGTCATCCGTCTTACTTTCACGAAATGATGAGATCTGAAAGAAGCATAAAAGAAGCTAATTAGATTCTGAACAGGACAATTTGCTTGCGTTCAAAAGCAGCATATTGCTTCAAGACATCCCTTATGAGTGCTAAGTTTCATTTAGCTACAAAATTCATGCATGCTGCTGGTATACATGAAGCACGTGATACCTCATTTCAAAAAGAAATATGTGCAACACATTCCATGGAATGGTTAAAATTTTCTGCTTATTATTATAAGCTTAGTTTGATATTTCCAAGAGGGAAATCTAATAATCAAAGAGAATTAGAGGAAATACAGAAACACAAAGTGAAGGAGAAATGGAGGAATTAAAGATTACAAAGAAAGAGAGCACGCAAAATCCAAAAGCAAAACCGTTAAGCTTTATGAAATACTCCATACTCCAAAACTGCAAGTGGACGACACAATATATAGCCTACACAAAAGCATAAAAATATGCGATTATATATATGCATGCGTATGCATGCATATGTTGTGTGCCAATATTCCTATCCATGACTTAGAAACCTATCTGGTTACTCAAGCTATTCTCTTCAATATAGTACAATCACACACAAGATTCTCAAACTACATTCACCTACCCCAGAACATCCCAATATAGTCATCTTGCAGTCAGCAGGCACATCAAATAAACTGTAGGCACCCTCCTCTTCTTTTCTCTTTGGTCTTGTTTATTATGATCATTGAGTGGCCTAACCTATATGATCCAAAGAATATGCAATTTATCCCAAATCAAATAATCATAAGTTTGGTTACCACTTTTTAACAAAATCAAAGTAACAAACAAACAATTTGTAAACCAACAGGTTGTTTAACAAATGGAATCAAGAAACCATTGGTTTATCTAGTTGCGATTTAGTTATTGCATTTCTCCATGGATAACTCGAACTATCCCAAGCTATTAGCATTGCTTGAAATCTCTGGCATCACTGGCTATCTCCAAAAACAGTTAGAGGGAAGGATTTAAGGAGTGTTCTTGCTCTTTTACTATTAATAGGCATCCACACCTGACTCCTCCAAAAGACAGTATAGAGGTCACAGTTTACAACATTTTAAAATTTGTGTAAGAGTAAGTTCAACTTTAAGCAACAAATCAGTCTAAGTTCTGGCCCAACCCTAAGTAACCTATGCATGCACACCACTGTCGGCTTTTCTTGTTATAGAACATAAGAATTTTAGCAATTAAGGATGTCCTCTCGATGCACCATCTCATGTCACGGACTGCCACCGATACGTTCTAAATAGCATAGAGCTGCAAATGGGTTCAGGAGATTAAATGTCTAACAGCAAAAAAAGAACAACATTTATGGGAATGTTGTTTGACAGTGTTATTTTAGCATATAACAGGACAAACTTAACCTATCAAATGTTCATGACATTTACTCTCAAGAACCAATTTGCAGCTCAAATACTTGGAAGTACGAGACTTCATCACATTAGAATGTCCTCTCGGTCCACGATCTCCTGCCATAGACTACCACTAAACACCTCCCGAAAGCAATGAGCTGAAAAAAGGCTCACTAGAGTAAAAACGTCATCAACACTTGAAAGCCGTAACATTTTCCAGAACAGCTAAAATCACTGGTCAAGCTCACAACCACAAACGCCAGCAAACACACCTGCGACCGCATCTTGAGAACCATTAGTCTCCAGCAGGTAGAGTAATCATAACTGACTTCCATCAAGAAAAGGGCCACAGCCGTTTGGAAGCGTTCGTATACACTACCGACCACTGGATGCGTGCCACTTCATTTAAAATTTCCTCTTTTTTTTTTCTGGCGCTCCGGTTTTTGCGAATCATGAGTCGCAGGAGCCCTTGCATTCACAGGTTCGTCTTCCGTCCACCGTGCACTGTGTTGGCGTTCGCATTCACTTTCTATCCTTCAAAAAGTAGATATACCGATGGGGGACCATGGACAACAATGAAGCAGAAACGCAATCAATTCTTACCCAGAGATCGCAAGCTACAAACTCTAGGTACGATCAAGTCTCGAGATTAATCTTTTATAATAACATCAACAAAAAAAAAAGCGGAAATTTTTGAATAAAGAATTGGAACCAAAGAGGAATCAACCGATCAAATAATGGCGGAAGAAACAATGCATTAAAGCGACGACGATCAGAGTAAAACCCCAACGACAGAGAGAAGAGTTTCAGTTACATACCTAACAACACCAAGAAAGAGGCAAATATGGGAGTCATTGGAAGGGAAAGCAAAAAAAAGGAAAAGAAAAAAAGAGAGAGAGATAGAGGGGGGAAGAAGAACAAAAGAGGAGACAAAAACCAGAACCAGGGCCGTACAACTGCCTACTTTGCTTTGTTGCAGCGAGCAAAGATCCAATAGCTGAGGCCAAAATCCAGCTGTCGGCCCCCCTCCCTCTGTGCATTGTGGCAAGAACAGCAGCCGCGGTAGGGGGGTCACACCTCGCCCTTGTTACCAATTATTTACATATAGATGCCCCCCACGGCGCCCCAAAAATCCCCCCTTCCCCGGCACCCTATCAAAAGAAAGGCGAGACAGGAACCAGCCATCGCCATCACGCAAGCAAACAAACCGCGCTCCCCCTGTTCACGTCGTCCTCCCCCCCCCCCCCCCTCCCTCCCTCCCTATCCAGAACCCACATCCCCTCGGCCCAACCCAGCGAAGGTAACAACAATAGCCAGGGAGGAGACGCGGGTACCGGCCGTCCCCACATCGAATAGTGTGGCAAGTACTACGCTGGTCGCCAGCCAAATGACGCGACCCGCGCGATTACTAGTTTAGGCCAGCGGAGGGACTCGATGCGGGGCTCGTATCGTACATGGTTCGCCCTCGACATTGTCTACGACGCTTCATCTCCACCGTCCATGTAATGTTTTCGTACGTCTTAATTTAGAAGCAACTGTTTCGTCCGCTTCAGACCTCAACAGGAAGACCAAATCGAGCGAGAAAATTGAACGGTCATATAGAATTGGCAAAATTGGAAATCTCATTCGGAGAAACAGAAAAAGGACGAGAACGGAAGACGGCCTCAACATCACGAACAAGAGATTGGGAAAAATAAAAGCAACCGAAGTGAATTTTTTTTCCTGTAATAATTTGTCGAAATCTCAAATGCTTGACATCAGATCACCATCGGATGCGACGATTTGTTTCTCTTATTTCTGGGTTTCTTGTTCTTGTTCCTGAGAATGAGGATGAGCATGGTTTGTCGTTCGCATACCTTTAGATGAACGACGCGCACCGGCTTCTGGGGCTGACGGCAACCGCAGCCGCTGCCGGGGCGGCTGGAGGAGGCGGCGGTGACCGGGGCGAACATCGCGGTGGCACTTCCGATGAGGCGGACGCCATCGCCCTCGGGCACCGGCGGGGGGTCCCGGCGACGGATCCTGGAGTAGGAGAGCACGCCGTTGCCGAGGGAGAACCAGCGGTGTCGCCACCCCTTCCCTATATTGGTCCACTTGCAGAGGACACCGGCGACGGCGACGGTGGAGGAGGGGCCGGGATCGGGAGGCGGATCGTCCGGCGCCCGGGAGCGAGCGCCGAGGCCGGGGCAGTCGAGGGCGATGCAGCAGAACGGGTGCGGCATCTCCCGCGGCCGCATCGCGATCGTGAGATCGCTCCAAGAATTGGGTGGCTCTCCCTGGATGCGGAGATTTATGTGGCCTCGTGTCCCACGTTCATATGCTGGCGTCCGGGGGTGGAGGTGGAGGTGGAGGACGGAGGACGACGCGGTGGTTCTTTTCTTTTTTTGGGATATTTATACGCCAATTTTTCTTGATTTGCCACGTAAGATAAGAGAGAGAGAGAGAGAGAGAGAGAGAGAGGATATTTAAGTTCAACATTGAGAAGGTTCATTAATTATAATTATGAGGGAGTTGAGGAGATGTGGTGAACGAGCACTGGCTATTTAATGTATGTAAAATATGACGCATGTCCCTCTAAAATTGAGACTACATATGTAATGTCCTTTTCCTCCACAGTCATCCATCCAATCCATTATTATATATTTATTTAACCTAAAAATAAACTAATTGACTAAATATTTTATAATATATTTAAAATTAGTTAAATATCCTTCTTTCTCCACCTGTCTTGGACTAATATAATGTGATCCTTTCATATTATCATGTGTTTCTATATTTTATCTTTTCATTTGTCTCTAATATGATTCACTTGTATTATTTTTATTTTTAATATTTCTTTTTTTTAATTGGTTTCTATAACTAGTTTATCATGTCTTTGAGATTTTTAATTTAATATATATTTATTTTTTTATTATAATAAAATACATAAATAATTTATTTTAATTTTTTTCTCCACCTTTCATTCCTCTTCTCTCTTTAGATGAAATATCACACCAATAACATTAAATATAATATTAATATTGATAAACACACTATCTTATTCATTTGACAAGATTGAGAAAGAAGTTTGCTGAACTACTGCCTGCAAGTTCATCTTGGGATATATTTAATTGTGATTTCTTGATACTTAAAATATATTTGTTAAAAAATTAGTTTTTTAGTATCTAATTTATAATTTTTGATTTCGTTGGTAAGTAGGTTTTGATTATTATTGTATTTGATAATATGATGTAATTTAAGTTAATTTACATAGATTTATAAAATAATTAAATTATTTAAGTCTCATGAAATTAAGATAGTAAAAGAGAATATTTTGATAATCAACTCTCATCCCACTAACTAATAACCCTTCGGATGTTGACATGAAAGAAAATGATTGAATTACTATTTTCTACGAGAGTTATGTTGTAAGCCCCCATGAATAACAGTTTACACGAGCACATTCAAACCTATCCTTTGTTTACTGTCTCTTAGACAAAACATCAAGAGGAAAACATTAAAACCAATCAAGTACAAAAGTCGACTCCCAATGCCAATTGGGAGGTCGAACTTTTTTTCAAAAACCTCTCACTTCCGTATAACCTTCCGAATTAATTTGAACAACGAAGACGTCAAATTAGGAAACTCCTCACTTTTGTATAAGAATTAATTAAGAAATCAGATTCTATCTCAAAACCATCTTAAAATATCAAAATTATACAAAGATCATATTAGAAGCCACGTCATCGGTACTAAATATGCTACAGAGAGCCTATGCATTCGGGTCAAAATTAAGTCGTATTGACTCAATCATCAACAACATATCCCTTCGAATATTTTTAAATTTTTTTCTATTTTTTTTTATCATGTCCTATGTAGATTTCTTTTTCTTAACTTCTTTCTTTCCTTTTCACTCTCTTTTCTTCTTTTACTTTTTCACTTCTTTCTCTCTGCTGCTTCTTTCTTTTGTCTTCTTCACCTTTCATTTTCTACCTTCCCTTCTCCCCCGCCCCTCGTCGTACCGCCGACGGGTTAATAATGTCACATCGAGTAAGGTATATTTGAGAGTTTAAACCGGGTTTATTTTTACCGAACCGGATGGTTCACACGATCTGACTAAAAATTTACCGAGTCATCCGATTTTACTTTTCAATGTACAATAATTCATTTTGGTACTATCATCCAAAGCATGTAAGGTAGGTGATTATGATCCTTACTTTTGTTGGCAAGAATAGACACTGGAACGTAGCATGTCGATCATGCTCTCTCAGCAGGCCATCCATGATGAAGGTGTTCTTCGTTCAAGTAGATCTACTGTTGTTGGAAATGTAATGATCAAAGTGGAGCGTAGAATAATAACCATGTTTTGGGTTTTGGAAGCAAATCATCAACAATCATGGCCATAAAGTATTTTCCAAGCTTTTTGATGAACACGATCTTTACAGTGATCATAACGTGATTTACAATTTCAAATTGGAACGAACGAACTTTATGGAATATAATACGATATAAAAGTACATGTGGACATTATAAGTGGATCACTCCGCATTAGACACTGAACGCGCCGAGGACGTGCCCGCATTATCTTGACATCAAGAAACTAAAGATTTTTAAGTACGCCTTAAATGATGCGTCGATCCCCACCTTCTCATTCCCAATCTAATTAGATTCGGCCGGACACCACGACAGCGACCGTGTCGGGTGGAGTTTAGGTACCAACCATCCGCCTACATCTTCTAAATCCGAATCCGATACGCTCATGGGTCCAATCTAACCCCCTGTCGGGTTTCGGGTTACCGGGTTCCCGGCACCGTCACTGAGCAGTCGACGTACTGCTCCGACTGTTGGTGACGGTGCGTCGTCAACACCGACACCGTCGAGGGGTTCGAGTGCCCTTTTGGAGCTGAGATAGGACCCCTCCCCATGCGCACAACAAAACGTAAGAATGTCCCTCTTTAGCGGAGCAGGTGGGCGGCTCAGTCATCACCACCCCATGTGCCATCGCCATTTCCGGCCTCAAACGGGAGCTCCACCAGGCTCGCTCCCGTGCGCGGCGTCGTCCCCACGGCCGAGGAAAAGTGCCATTGGAGGAGTGATGGGGATGGTAGGGTTCTTTGAGGCCACGGCAAGGGATGTCACTTGTTCCCAGGTCTTCTCCACATGAGCTAGTTCTTGGGAGGAGGAAGCCAGTGGTTCAGCTGCTGCTAGGGTCTTAAATATTGGCATTTGTACATGAGGGAGGGAGCCAAGCTGCTATTCTCATCATGGTACTGAAAGGTTTTGGAGGCCACTGTTGCCCCATGCTCCTTCAACTGTTGGAGGCTCAGCGGCTCCTGTGGATCATGCACTCCCCTTTCTGAAAAGTTCCCTCTCTGCCTTGTTCATTCAGAAACCCCCCCCCCCCCCCCCCCCCCCTCTCTCTGCTTGCGATATCTTTTTTTTGACTTGGGAAGCTCTCCAATCTTGCATGTCCCCTCCAGTTCATAGGGCTTACTTCAAGGGTCATCCATCCATCTTTATCGATCGAGATGTGACAGGATGGTGGAGCTGATGAGTAAATGGGTGGAAGACAGCCATCTTACTCGTCGATTCTTCTCAGATCTGCTGTTTCCGAGTGATAAAGATGGTAAGCTAGGAGCTTACTCGCATATCTTCATGGCGTACAGGGAGCGGCAGCAGCACGGGCCGGAATCTTGTGGTCTGGAAATGCGTTTCCTTGTCTCTTAAGTGGGGATGGAATCCAAAGCCGATGGAGGACGATATCACCATCATTTCCATAAGCCTACGGCAATAACACCACCATCGTTTTCTCCATTTTCATTTCCTTCACCTTTGTGGCTGTCAGAAATAGCACTGTGAGACCAAGACGAATGCCTCTCGGACAACTCAACGTGACACTGAATCGAATGGGGTGTGCAAAGATCACACGCAATCCATTTCTTTCCACCTGATGGTATCTCTGCTCATGGAAAACTCCAGTCGCATGATCCACGATCCACATGCACACATTACCAGTCAATATAAGGCTTCCCAATCATGAATGACTCGAGTACCTGCATGCATGTTCTGGTTAATCGTAGCTCCCTCGCTGCTGTCGCAAACTATCATAGCTTCATCAACAAAGCACGGTATGGCAAAACGAGTCAAGGGGGCAGGAAGGACAAGCGAAGGTTTGTGCAGCTGTGTCATTTACTGCTCATCCACAGCATTGCATGTACCTTTTCGCTCTCTGCAAGCGCTTCACCAACTCGCAACGCCTTTGCCATTCCAGTAAGCCAAAGCACTCAAAACGAGACATATATGATTGGAGACCTGATCAGGGCAGAGAGGATTTAGTTGTTTCGAGGTTGGCTCTATCCTTCTTAGTCTCTGTATTTTATAGATATCGATTCTTTAAGATTATCAATCTTACTCCTACACAGAATGGAACTAAATGATATATATAGCTGCCACTCCATACCCTAAAAGATCCTCGGCATTGAGATCGACAGTGATCACGGCGCACTCGAAGAACATCGATGCTGCAAACTAAAGGTTGACGACGCCTGTGCAAGTTCATCATCACAATGACAAGCACATAGAAGCGGTCGAGTGTGAGAACGAGATGAACAGGGGTTTACAGTTCAGATTCGGAGGTGGGACAGCTTTAATCAGCTTCTCCGTGAAAGCTGAGCACTGAAGTGTGTAAATCAAGTAGCCGACAGAGAAGATGTGTTTCATGTGAGATTCCTACATCTTCCTGTCTTCTGAAAGCTTCGTGTATGCTGCAAGCATGTACAGGTGCATTCCATTGTCAGATGAGTGTTTATTTTTGACGCAAAAAATATTAATTCGGCAGCAAATTATTCAATCTCATGTTGCTAAGCGATCATAAAGAGTTGGGCTCTTGTAATCTATAATTTTGAGCTTGATTTTATTCCAATATGGACAAAGTTTGAATCAGATGAGTCAAGTTGGTTTATCCCAACAATGAGTTAAATAGGAGAAGAAGCACACACCAGTTTGAACTGAATGGGAGACAATCAAATCATGAAGTTCAAAATAATTTATAGAGAAAAATAATTTAATAAAATAACAATATAATAATATATGCAAGTAAATAATGAAATTAATATTTTGCTTTTTTTTATTGATTTCTATTAAAAAAAATTCTTGAAAGAGGTATTCAACTCCAAAGATGACTCCAAAAAGAAATCTTTATTGGTTCTTTTTAGATAAGAATAGAATATAAATTATTAATTTCTGAAAGCAATAAGCAACATAGTTTTTTGCAAATCAATTGATATAATCTTAACATGAAGACAAACATAAGAACAATTGATGATTCTAATTTTTTGAAACCTATATTCCAAACTTAATAGAACCTGATGATATGCTTTCAGCTCAAGTTCAAATGCAAAGGGGGGCATTGTTGATCCAACAATTGATGTAGATAACCTCAAGAATTAGATTGGAGAAGATTACATGACATCTTAATGACATACAACTAAATGTGAGGAGGATGTACACTGCGTCTCATTCTATCCCATCATATACAGCAAAAGACACGAGAGAGTTGAGCCATCTTCATACACGACTCTGCTTACAAGCAGCAGGAAAACCTCACTGGTATTTCTTGCCTGCAACAAGCAACACCACTTGCGAGTTGTGACTTCATCCAATCATCAGAACTGTTACCAATCAGCAATGAGAATCTACAGACGCAAAGAAATTGGTTTCGTTCACCACATCGAATACTTGGATAGGCATGTGATGCGATCATGCAGTTTGGCAAGCAAAACACTGAAGAACCAGACCCTGGTGAAACAGAGCTTTAGATGTTTCCATTACCTGACCCTTCCCATTGAAGCACAGAGGACGAAGAAAGAGACCAATAATGGAAGATGATCCACGTGGGCTTGGGTATATTATGCTGGGTGCACAATTCTGCTCCAAACCATGTTTTGCTGTACCGCCCAAGGAAGATGTGACGTGATGTTCTGCAAGGGAATTCCTCCATGGAGAGATCACTCTTTCTAGATAGCAAAACAGCCACTGTTTTGGGCTGAGAGAACATGATCTTTCAGCACATCCATTGTTTCCCCTGAAGAAGTTTTGAGTTACAGGTCCACACAATGGCCCAGGAAATTGTAATTCTGGTTCCTCAATGTCGGCATTGGATTCCACGAGGCATGCAGCCACATCAACTTTGCAGGTCAAGAATCTCAAAAAGGGTTGGTGCCAGCATCAACAACAAGCTTCAAGTCACTTTACAGCACATACTACAATGAGAGACTGTAAATGATAATGTGCATAACTAGCTTCTTATGCCAGTGACCTTTGTACTCAAATTTACCATCCTGCATTGGAACACTGGTAAGCAAATTAACAGTCAATTCCACTAAAACAGCAACCAAAGAAAATATCAGGTATTAGCCGACAATAAACCCCGTCAATGAGACGTCTAAAATTAGATTTTTGCAGCACGGATGAGCTTGGCATGTAAGCTTACTCCATGTCTGACAGAACGAACAACAACCATGCATGATAGAAGTAACACATTGTCTCCCTTATGGTCATAACACAAGTACCAATTTTTTAGGTTCCATGCTTATTAGTACTAGCTGCAAATTTAGATAATATGGTGTTGGATGATGACGATGACCACACCATTTGACACTTCCTCAGATAAACAAATTAACCAGAACAAATCTAGTTAAGTGTTGCTAAATTTAGTCAACCATGTTGCCAACACTGATCAGTAACATGGGCATATCAAGAAGTGTTGAACATTTATAGATTGAAGACCATCTTACAGACGATAACTCTTACCTGGAGTGAAATAGTCTTGATGTTGGTTCTCCTTACAAAAGTTCAAAAGCATGACATAAGCAACAAATTGTAACAGTAAACCATTACCATAAATTACAGTAGTAATTCTGTTTCCTTTAGAACAATTACATTTTCATTTGTCAAAGTTGAATGACTTGTAACTTTCTAGTTCATCAAGTGTTTCCTCATCTCTCTTTAATGATACTAGTAAGAGTGTACACCAGGGACATCATCACACAGAATTTTTTAGACGGTTCAGAAATTTCCCAATCTTCAAGAAGGTACACAGAACCTTACATTCATGCTTATCTTGTGAAGTCTTTCACTAAAAAAGATCAACGACTTCTATTGTACAAATGACAATGCACATTGACAGGTAGATGCTTGTGTATCTAAATGAGATGGTAAGAGTGAGCAATTTAGTGTGTGAGCATGAAAGATAGAATGATTGACAATTTAAAGTTATTTCTAAGCTCAAGTTACATGTGGTTGGTCAATCACAACTATGAAAGGACCTTCTACAGGAAAAGTTGCCAATGCAATTCAAGCAGCTGCTAAGGGAACTGAAATCTTATGAAATTTAATACAATAACAAAAAGTGCAAGATACCAACAAAATATAATAGCATAAATAACAATTTGTTATATATAAGAAACTTCCAAAATTTCCCACCACTGTAACTTGACAGTTAACTTAACAAGATAATAATAACCTTGAAGGTGAACAGCTCCTGTTTAAGTGTTAGCTGAATATTTAACAGTAAAAGTTCTGATTGCTAAAAGTTTTATCATGAGCCTAACTACAATCCATGGCCAGTCTGACCAAGTATTGCAGGTTTTCAACTCCATCTTAGTGTTAGAAACATCAACATTGCATGTTATCATCCGGTTGTTTCAGGATCATTAATTAATAGCCAAAACAGCAACCCTATAATAGTCTTCTTAGCAGTTCATAATGGAGAACACATTAAACAGGGACATTAATTTAATATACCTTTTTTGGTAAAATTTGATCAATAAATAAGATCATTTCTCTACAAGCAAGGCAATTTGATTTAGTTATATGTAGTTTCTATGAGGTTTAATTAAAGTAAAATCATGGTTTGATCCTCATTATCCATAGCTCAAGACCCAAGCATATAATTGAAAAGTGAGAAAATTATTGAACTTTTCATGGCAAGCTCATGAACATAATAACTCATTTTCATAATTTGACATTTTCTTCTACATAAGGAAAGTTTTATGTTAAATGGATAACTAAAATCAAGTTTCCCAAAATCAAATTAAGCCATGTGATTAAAGATAATTTTTTTAACCCAGAGAACAATTGAAGATATTTGCTGAAATTTGAACTATTTCTGATCCCTAGATGTAGAATTTCCAAGATCGAGTGTTTCTCCTGTTATGGAGTTGATTTCCTAACCTCACACCCATAACAATAATCAACTCCATAACAGGAGTTGGTGTTATCTAGGGATTTCCACTCTCTTTGCTGCATTTGTTTGTTCAGATATCTAGGGATTGTTGGACTTGAAATGTCAAAATTTGAAAGATCCTATTTTGACCTATTTTATAGGTACGTCCAGATCAATAATCAAACACAAAGATACTCCAATATATCTATTGAAACAGCAACAACCTCATGCATTTTGGATCTCATTCAATTATACCTTTTTGTTTTAGTTATTGAACTCCGTCTGCCTATGCAAAATCAAGCCTCATTAAGAAAATCAGTGACACACATATTGGATGTTATGAAACATTATTTAATCGTTAACAAAGACTACCTAAGCGTTTGGTCGCAGATCACCAATGTGTGATAGATTTGCGGACTTGGAAAAAAGTGAGGCAGACGTTAACACTTTCTTTAACTAAAATTCTAAAGAGTTACATGAACTACATCATCTTTTAAGCAGTTCATAGACTTCCTAGCCTATTGAAATTAAGAAGACAGGTTTTAAGTGAAACATAATCACATTAAATTTGATATCTTTCTTTCATGGGAAAAAATATTTATCTTTTAATGTTTCAGCAGTTTGTAGCAAGATATGGAGTTCGTACCATTTTGTGCACTTCCTGTAATGTATTTGGCAACAAATATCAACAAGTTCCAGTTTGCCTATTAAACTGGAGTTGATGGGTCGAACGATTCTAACTTCATTAGATTTTTAAAAATATTTTTTTCAGCTATGATAATGCATTTGATTTGATATGATGTACTAACAGTTTGATTCTGTTGGCAAGAGAAGCCATGACGATGAATTTGTGAGTATTTTGACTCGATGAATAAGAAACCATAAAGCAAGATAATTGCTTTTGAAGGCCATCGAGACCTAAGAACCATTTTTTGGTGAAACAAATCTAAGAGCATTAGTTATTAGTGCCTTAGTCCTCCTTACAAGGCCACATCATCCAGCTTCCACCAGCATTCTGTGACCAGATAACAAGTTGCGGAACAGAGGACAGAGAAAAACCTCTCAACTTATAGATATTTGTTTCAGCTTTAGATCCAAAGAACAATGAAAATTGTTGAAGACACAACATCTGTCACAACTTTAATAGTTAATGCCATCGAAGCAAAGTTCTGGGTTATAACACAGGAAACAATCGACAGCAGTAAATCACATACACAGAAAGTGGTTGCCAGAAAAATAACATGGAAAAAAATATCAGCAATAATTATCTACAATTTACGGTGCTCCATTCGACTACCATACTAATAAAAACAACAAATTCAATAGATCTACCACATTTGCAACATACTAATTTCAATTTTGTTTTCTCCTCCCCGCTTTGTGATTCTACTCGAGATAGCACAAGCGTCTATTTTCTCCAAAACTCTACTAATCTTATAACTCCAAGCTCCTACATTTACCTAGGTTAATACAAAAAGGCATAAGCACATCATGTTAACAAACTAAAGATTGCAGTTTTCAGCACAAAAACGGCTAAAAGGTTCGAGACATTGCAGGAACAACCCTCTACCTTTAGCAGCCAAAGGAGAAATCACAATGTTAAGTCAGGCAAGCATTTGATAGTTACACGAGCCTAAGAGTCTAAGATCTCACCGTCCTGGCAACCACTGATCCAGGCAGGCGAACGAAGAAGAAACTCGACGGCGAGGGTGGGGTTCGATTCCGTCCTATGGACGAGGGTACCTTGGCGACGGAGCCGTGGGTTAGGCGGCCGAGAGAGTACAGCGTGGAGGGAGAGACGGGGCCGAGGTTTATGCGGCGGAGCTCCGCGACCGCCGACGGCGATTGCTGGGGCCTCTGTCTGCTGTTCATCAGCCCTGGTGTGCACTCCGGCGAACGGGCCGAGGTGGTGGAGCCCACAAACCCCCTTGTCCCCGTCTCACGCCCGTGTTGCGTATTCTGGGTAGGAGCCCATTGGACCCCACAACAGTATCCAACCATATCGCGAAGCCGGAGCAGGGTTTAACTGTTTCCTGCCTCAACCTAGACAGGAAATCAACCTCATATGACGGTATCCTGCTAGTGATGGTAGCGGATCGGATCTTTACCTGGGAATCTATGCCTGTCCGACCCGGTAATACCTTCAAGATTTCCAGCTTCCCTTCACTTCCTTTCGCTGTCGCACTCGATGACGTTTTTTGAGGGTATGAGCGAGTAAAGTGATGCCATTTGGGAAAGAACATTTCATCGAACAGTAAGAGAGCACAGACAAGTTTGTAGCTTAGCAAATGCTTGCCTGACAGACGAGGTCAAAAAGTTTGGCCCACTGATGTGTTTACTAGGATGGAAATCGAAGTTCCAGTAAGATTGGAATTGCTCAAAATTTTTGCAAGTATCAGAGACGATTGAAGAAAGCTTCTTTTGCTTAATGTTATTGATGAACAAGCCATTTACAAGCATTCAATATCCGTTTCATCAAAATTCCAACTCTAGTTTACCATCCAAATCAACTCGAGAGTTTCTGAGATCCAGAGTTCACATATGAGCTTGACTGTCTTGGATGCCACAGCAACATCAAATCTGAATATGAAGTTCTATTGTCTTTGCCATTAGCACCATCGATCTCCTGTGCGTGACTTCATGCTTCCAGTGAACAGTACAGCCATCAGAGTTCACAGTCAAGTCAAGTTAATGGCTTTTCATTGCGAACCAGTGCTTACAAATCAAACAAGCAACAAAGTATAAGCAGACATTTGCATGTCAATGTCGAATGTAACAAAAGAGAAAACAGCAAGGCTTGTAGTGGTCAATTCATGGTTTCCATTGATGAAGAATCGATAATAGAAATCATAATGAGTTTGAAACTTGTGGAATAACAAATAGTTATTTTGAATGAATCCAAAGTCCTAACGATAAGTTGAGAACGAGGAACATAAGAAGGAAGCCAAGGCATAAACCAATCAAAATTTACTGCCATGAAGAGAACAGATGCCAGCTTCAACTAATGAGTGGAGAACGAATCCTCTAATGTACAACATGCGTGAACTCTGCTCTGGCAATTTGATAGCAGACAGGAGCATCAACGGGACTCCACCAGTATGTATAATGGCTTACCATTTAGCTTTTCGCGACCCTGCAAAAAAATACCCGATCTTACGATTAATTCAATAAAAAGATATGCTACGATATATTAACCAACCTTGTCAAATCTATCAACTAAATCTTTACAATGAATTGACGAGTCAACATTTCACATGGTATTAGATTGAGAGTTCCTTTGGACTTCATATAAGAAGAAACAACTGATCTACAACCGGCATTCTTCCTGGTTCCGAGTGTGAGTTTTACATGAAAATCCACAAGTATGCTTGATAAGACCAGGAACCAACAGCAGTAATAGTGTGACGAAAGCTAACATCATGTTCGGCAAGTCAAGAATTACATGGGCATGACTCTGTACCCTTTTACTCCATGCTTGCAGCAAATTAGACAAACACAAACTAGAAACTAAGCTCAAGGGAAATTGCAGAGGAAAAATGAATCAGAAACTTCAAACATCGATATCTAAAAACAGGTTCAGGATCAGGAGGAATAACATATATACTGCACCTTGAGTTCTGGAAGTTCAATAACACATGCACATTCAACCACCTCGGCACCAGCACGCTCTGAGATAAAGATTGGTATCGCAATTAACATAAGAATCTGATTATTTACACCACTAGGAAATGAAAATGTCATTAGCATCCACAAAAAATATTTATCAGAAGAAAATTCCTTAAGCAATAACTGCTTTACATAAAATGTTGGTCGATGAACTTAGTTTCATGCAGATTGTATCTTGGACTATCGTAAGAAATTATGTTGAGCATTATTTTGACATAGCATTGCAATTTTACCTACGAAGATGCTAACCATTCATGACCTGGGCCTTTCCCACTTGAAATGCAAAAGCTAGATCTTAGGTACCAACTGACAAGGTTTAGTACACTTAGCGATGGGCAACAAGGGCCAAGGTCACAGTAACTTCATTACACATTCCTGGATACCTTCATGTAAACTACCAAGAATAGCAACTAGGACTATGTCATCTATTCAGATGGCCACATTTATTTTGCAAGCTGGTCTTCTTCTTGAACGAGTTAACACAGCATTTTAACAGAGCAAACAAATCAGTAATCATGTCTCAGTTCAATTTGCTTAATCAATTGATTGTACAATTGTTGGCAGAGGCGATGTATTATTCTAATGCTTTTTTTTAATGTTTAACTAGTGGCCATCGTTGTAACTAAATATGAAGTACTTCGAGATACTTTTTAAATAAGACTGCATAAAGGCGTTTAGTTGACTTAGTTTGATCGATACTCACATAAAATTATTTACTACCTGTGTCTACCATAACTTAGATTTGTTCATATTGATCTATACGACTGGATCAGCATAATTATTGATATAAATCAGAAAGTAAAATATGAAAACATCACAAGTTTATACTAGAAAAATCATATTATACACACCAAGTAAGTTCATGGCAGCACAAAGTGTTCCCCCAGTCGCTATCAGATCATCAACAACCAAAGCATGGTCACCAGGTTGAACTGCTCCGACATGCATTTCAAGACAATCGGTTCCATATTCCAGAACATACTTTTCTGAAATGACTTCACCTACAAATTGTAAACGGAGGAATCTAAGGAAATATATACAAGACCTCCATTACTAAGAGGGGAACAGGAAATAAATTTGATCTACTATCTTTATAGAGGAACCAAGTACTAAACCAGAAATCTAACATGCAAATAACCACATAAAGTCTTTGTTTCAACAATTAAACATAAATATTCTTCAAAATTTATATCCAAATTATGTGCTCTAATTGTTCTTCAAACAACCCCCACAATATGCATGAATAAAGATTTGTCAGGTATAAGTCCAAGAATCATGTCAGGTGTTAACATGGTAAATTTATTATAAATATAATAATTACTATCTTCTAGAATAAGCTTTCTAAGATAGTAAATTTTGAGAGGACAACAATTTAACTGTCATATCAAGTATCAAAAAACATACTAACTTTTTCAAAATCCGTCAAATGATTAGTTACAGGTGTTTTGCAAGCAGGACAAGGTCATCATTTGTCTTATACTTTGTAAACAACAAATTACATGATATCTAAATATCTGGATGGTTCAAAAATTAAGATTTCCTGGAATTCCCATATTGAAAATAACATGAAAATATAATCATGAGAATCTCTTAGCACATTCAAACTTATCTTCATATTTTTTAAACAATACATATATATATATATATATATATATATATATATATATATGAAATTATTTTTAAACTATTTTCCCAAGTGACCCTGAACCCCATGATCAGATCCAATTGGGTCACATGATGGCATGACCCAACCTAATTCATTCTTATTACAAATATCCCGAACCACCCTACGAATTAAACTTTTTGTTCCCTGAGAGCTTTACAAACTTATTTATTAATTTTATAGGATTTACATTTTACCCAAAAGCTACATAATTTATCAACAGGACTTTTTGATTAAAAAATTCAGAAAATATAAAGTTTTATGTATCTTGCCCTTAAAGCTTGATGGTCCTCCAAGTAATAGTGTATATTTCTTCTTACTCGATACAAAATATAGTACCTGGCAACTTTCGTGGCTTCCTCAAGGGAATAAATTTAGCACCAATTGCTAAAGCAATTGGGGGACCAAATATGAAGCCTCTAGCCTCGATTCCTGTCAAGAAAAACTCAACTATTGTTACAATGATGTTCCAAAATTTTGCACAGATTCCAATGATATGTCCGAGGAAAAAACAACAAGGAGTTATCTATTCGACTAAACATTCAAACATCAATGCAAAATTGAGAAAAAGATCCAGGGCAGTCTAGCCAAGTTTGGGGATAAAAAAAAGCAATTAAACGCAAGAATACAGGTTGAATTTATTGCCGGACCAAAACTTTAATAAATTTACATGTATTTTTTTCTGAAAGTGCTCAAAATATCACATACTCATAAATTGTGTAAGTAATATACAGGTTGAATTTAGGTTACAGAATTTGATCATATCCATAATTCAACATAATACAACATCGAAGATTAAAATGATAATTGTCAGCATCTTCAATTGAGAATTTGCTCAAAGGGATACGGTTGCACATATTGAACATTCTAGAATCCCACATGGTGGAAACCTCATACAACTACAAAGCCCTCATATTTTATTATTTCCATATAACAATTTCAAAACAGTATTAAGAATCAATGTTTCAAGAAAAGGCCAATATGAAAATCATCAAGATAGCATAGCAGTTTATGCATTACATAGCTGGAAAAAAAAATGTTTCAGTAACTAAGATTGAATAAGAAAAATGCTTGGTCAAGTATAACTTATTATTAGATGAATATATGGCAAAACCAAATCAAAAATTTATAGAATGCCATTTACACACATTCCAGAAATAATTTTGGTGCTAAGTCATAATAAAAGAGTAACGATTAAGTTATCAATAACATATTTCTATAGCACATTTTTTAAGGACCCCAATTAATCCATATGTAGCCTTCAAATTGGTATCATCAATCTTAGCTACATCAGATGAGTACAAAACTTAATAGCAATATTAGGCTATAAGGAATTCCGTAATATTATGGTTAAAAGTTACCAAAATGATAATATTTGGTTTCAGCACTTCAAATTCGCTTAGTATAGCATTAGCCATCTTACAAGTATCAAATATTTTATATAGATTCTCGACAAAGACGAGTGAGACACCATCTATATATATACCATACAATAATACTATATATAGTCCCATCATATATATTTGTGTCAGTTAATTTCAATTTAGAAAAGTTAGGACATCATCTGTGCTTTATCATTATCATAAACATGATCTCTACAAGGTATAATCTAATTACAGATTATATCATCATATAACCAAAAAAAACTATTCACTTGCATGTAGAAAAAGAGAACATATATTGTGTTGGTCATGTAATTCTAACGTGGATATGCCCAAAGGATTAGTTTGACAAGGCAATTAATTTGCTAATGAGAGGAGACACAAAGCAAGATATATGACAAGCATAATCAATGGTAATAAGAAATATATTGCTACTAGTTTGACCAGTGATGGCTTTCAACACAGCTCAGGAGAAGAAATAGATCCAGGAAATAGACCCTAAAAAGTTATATTTTAATGGCTTGTTATCAACGGAGAAAGTGTTCAAACGCACTGTTCCATGAATCACCTCTATGAAAGGTATGGGATCAAATGCTCAATGGCAATAATCACCAAAACCAGATGTAAGAGTTCATTACACTTTTATGGTCCAAAGCAGCTTTATGTTACTATTTGGATTTTTAGCCTGTGTACTGCAACTTCAACCACTGTCCGGAATCAAATGAGTTCCAGAAGAGAAAGATTTGTAGATCTGTCTCGATTGAGACACAACGAATGCGCCAAGGGAACATAAATGCGGTGCAACTCTCCGATAACAATCGTACCAGCCAAATCCAAACACGAAAAGTAAAAGCAGACAACAGAGGAACAGAATGTAGAGGTCCATCCAACAGTAGCAATGCTTCCACCAATTGGCATCAAAACAGGGGACCAACGTCTGCGTCACGACAGCCACCTCCATGAACGAAGTTGGAAAATGGAGACCAAGAGCGAGAGCAGTCCGTAGCTCACAAGATGGTCCATGATAACATGGCCACTGAGATGGTAATGCCGTCAAACCAGGCGACATTACCCGCTGCGAAAAGGTTGACGAGGTACCAAAAAAGCTATACCCAAAGCTTGTCCAGCGGAAACGATGGGAGGGAGAAGAGATCTCTGTTTCTGAGCCTAAGCTCAGATGACATTTTCACAAGCAACGATAGGCAACAAGGATTGATGGTGGAAAATAAGACAACATTGGCCAAATCTAAGAAGATGGAGATGAAGAGAGGGAGATCAAGAGAGACACCGGCGACGACGGAGATGTCTTTGCCCAGGTACCGCTCCACAAACAAGTCCACCGTGTTCTTGAACGTTTTCGGGTCGAGCAACAGGGTAGTGATGTCTTGGAACATGATTCCTACCAATTGCAGATGTATCAGTTTAAAGACATAAGATTTAACCAAGGAAAAAGAGGAAAAATAAGTTAGACAGAGAAAAAGGAAACGCAGAGAGCATAGACATCGTGACTCTCATCTTTGTGGGAAGAAGAAGATCCCAGAGAAAAGGAAGAGGAATGGAGATGGGTTGAAGGAAGCATCGACATCAAAAGATCTTACCTTTGCGATAAAAGGAATGGAAAGAACACGAAAGGAGATTGTTTTGTGGAAAGCATTCGCATCAAAATCAGAATTTTCTTAAGGGAAAAAATATACATAGAACCAGAGAATAGAGACAGAGAGAGAGAGGGGGGGAGGGGGGTGGTTCGAAGAACCTCCAAAGAAATCCAATATTTTATTAGGAAAAAGGAACAAAAAAATCAAAAAAGACAAAAGAGTGTGAGGGAGCAAGGGATGAAGACGGGCAAGAGGAGAAGACCATGACGAACAAGCTAAAAAAGAAGGCTTGGGAAGAAAGGAAGGACCTTTCTTGGGGAAGTCGGGGACGACGCGGATGGAAGCGGCTATTCCTTCAATGCGAGGATCCTGCTTCTGCTCCTTATCCTCGCCGCACGCCATTTCTCCCGACCTCCAAGCTCTCCTCCTCTCTACAGCAAACACGGATTCAAGAACGCAGGCCTAATCCGGGTGTAGAGCGCTATATATAGAGAGAGAAAGAGAAAGAGAGAGAGAGTGTGTGTGTGGTGGAGTGAGTATGTATATGGAAAGGAGGGAGAGATGAAACTAAGGGGAGAGAGAAGCGCGGCGCACGAGAAAAGAAGGAGTCGCTTAAAAGCAGGAACAAGTGAGAGAGCGAGAGAGAGTCGTCTGGAGAAGTAGGAGGGATTTGGTTGGGCGTCTGTGCGTCCTCCTCTGTCTTTTTGTTGGCGTTACTCTCTCTCTCTCTCTCTCCTCTCGCTATAGGCCGTAATGGAGACGGTATCACGAGGGAGATCTCCCCCTCCCTGTTTCCCTCTGCTCCTGTCACTCCCCTCGCGCTGTTCCCTCTTTGCCGTTTTAACTCACCGAAGCGAATGCTACTTCCCCCAACACCGCCCCCTCCCCACTCATTTACTCCCCTCCCATTGACCGCGCCGGAGCAAATCCAGATCCGAAGTGATCCACCGCAGCTACTCGAGCCACGCCCGCGGGTCCCTCGCAGATGTCATGTCGACGCTCCCAATGCAGCAACGTAGAACTTTTGAGGTGGTTTGCGTGTTGGCGTGGGTGCGTCAACCAGCTGTGGCTCATGCGCGGTGACTGTGAACGCTGTGAAAGATGCTCTCTTCCCGCAACGGAGGGAACATTGAGGAGAAGGGGTTCCGTCTCTTCTGTCCAATCACAGCTTACCGAGGTGGGCCGACTGGCCGTCGTTATCTCCAACACCTAATCACAGCTCTCTCCATTAGGTTTGAGTCCACTCTTTCTTTAATCCAAACAACAACTTAACACTGTACACCAAACACAGTCAATCACTCGATAGCTCCAATTATAATATCTATCACCCCCACAAATTAGGTGCTACCTTAATGAACATGGTGAGATTTCTCAGTAGATTGCGTTACCCAAGGCAACATTTTTGTTGTTCGAACTTGCTTTTGCTGCTGCCCAATCTTGCGTGATCGCCTTCATCTATCTAGCTGGAAAAAGATCGGAGACAACACAATAAAACCCCAACCAGAGGTACCTGCAAATGAATGGAAGAAAGAAAAGGCCATTGATTTGTCCTCTCTCTCTCTATCTCTAAGATGCACACGAACACACACATGTACAGTGTACAGGGCAAAGATCCTGTCGACGTCATCTACGAGCGGGAACAGCAGCGAATCCTTCGATCAGGGGTCACCCGGGCTAGGGGGACGCCCCACTGCCCTAACCCAGCGCATCACCCATGGCCGCTGCCCTTATCTGTCGCGTGGGCCCCTTGCCCAGCGCCAACATAACATGTTCCAGGAACAGAACGAGAAGCCGCGGGGTCCGCTATAAAGAGGGCCATGTGTCAGCAGTGAATTCTCTGGATTTGGCTTTGGACCGAATCCTTCTCAGTACCACCTGTCCTCACAAGAGACAAGACATCAGGATAAATGACACCTTCAACTCTGCAAAGCTTCCCCCAAATCATTGATTGGAGTTGGTTGTCCTGTTGTTACCTGCTCATCATTGCCACCAAACGATGGTTTCATTTTTCTTACTAATCACGTTTAGATAGATTAAGATCGCTGTCCTTCCTCCTCCGCCACCTCTCACTCTCTCTCCTGGCTGTGCTGCTGCAACTCATGTCAGGAACAAGGAACTACTTCGCTCGGTGGTCGGAGTTGGTGTTCGTCTTCCACCGTCGATGGACGTCCAGACCGCCAAAGATTTGGATCCGTTTCTGCTTCTCTCGGTAGACTCCGAGGAAAAGGCCAGCGGACAAGACAAGGCCTCGTCTTCCCTGTGACAGGAGAAGGTGATGACAACGGCATGCCACCAACCTAATCGCGCACCGGAGGAGGACAAGGCTGTGACTCCAGCGTCTGATGTGATGCGCATGTTTCACGACAGCCTCAGACACTTGTTTTACCCCCTTCGGATGATGAACTCAAGCGTGCCTGCCTGCCGTCTTTGCATTGGTTCACCATCCGATGGCCAAAACTTCGCATGAATTTTACATGCAGCAGTTGGTATCCTCCCATCTGTTCAAAGTGATAGATGAGAGAATAAGATTAGCGGACGACCACCCGACAAGCCATGCACGTACGCCGCAGTTTGCGTACATATTTATTCGTATAGATAAGGGAAATTAATATAATGCTTAACCACTTCCAACATCAAACTCTGGAATATGTCGTCTAGCAAATGCTACACCAACAGGCATCTTCGATGCTCAATAAGAAACTCAACGTGAAGTTGTTTGCCCTAATATAATTAATGTCGTGTATGATTGTGGTAGGTTTTGCTAGGCGTCATGGAAGTGTATGAGATTAAAGTTTTTGTATCTAAATGTTAGAAATCGATGAGTTAAATCTAATATCAATTCAATGTAGACATTAATTTCCATCAGATCATCATGAGTCAAACCCAATGTGTATTATTCGACTCCTTGACTTTTACTAATATGAAACTATTATCTCGATCCTCTTTTCGATCTGTCTTTTCCTATCGACGAAAGTAGAATTACAGTGAGCAATAATAATGATGATGTTGTGTAATCCAATCCATTAAGTTAAACAATCATAGTTTTGCAAGTACCGACGAGCTCCATTCTTCCATCTTGTGTAGAACTAATGGATAAGACAATACTAAATGAGATAATAACTGCATAAATCATTTGTGCAAATATAAATCCTTAATGTGCATTTATGTTTTCGATTGTTATTCAACATTGCACTCAAATTAAAATACATAAAATAAGATTCATTTTATCGATCTATATCGATATATCAATCATTTATTAATACGATACATACCAACGTATCGATACATGGTATAATAAAATGTATCGACAGATCGATATGTATTATCTATAATATTTCTCTATTCGATTGATATATATCGTTCATATAGAATATCGAATGATATTTTTTTATTTTCATATCATTAATTTTAATGGGCATCATCTCGATTTGCTGGTGAAAATTGTTGATGAGCAACCATTAATATCAAAGAGGAACATGGGGTCATAAATGTAGGATAGGTACTTCCATATTGCCTATGCATAGGCAATCATGCACAACTAATGGATGTTAAGACTTTGATTCATGTTCGATCAAGTATACTGTGTATATAACCATATACTGATGGAAATTATTCGAAAAGATATTTGTCGATTCTTAAACCCTTGATTTAATTAAGGAGTATTTCCAATTATGACAAGCAAGTGCTCCATGGTGTCAACTCAACAAGGTAAACAATATTATTTAGCTTGTGAAACGAGAACACTTTAACCTGATCCTAAAAATTAATTTGAGATGGATCATTCATATTCCCAAATAAATATATACTATTTTAAATAATGAATAGTCTAAGAAATTGTGGTACCATGTAATTCTATAATTAAAAAATAGAGTTTTTATTTTCCAAAAATAGGGTGAAGATTATACATTGCATGCTTTTATGTGCATATACCTTGAAAATAAAAATAACTAATGTATATAATCTCAAGATCTTGATCTAGATAATGATCAAGATAATGACAAGGAAGGGGCTACGATTAGCTCGGAGAATCATGAGTAAGATTAATGAGACAAAGAAAAACTTTCATACAGATATCCATTAAAATAATAATATTATTGCATCGAGGCTTTAGAGGGATATACATATATCATAATATGATCCGATCGAATAATTAATAAATTAATTTATTAGATGGAGGTTTTAGAGGGATATACATATATCATGATATGATTCGATCAAATAATTAATATATTAATTTATTAGACTTTAATCACTTAAATATTTAAGCTTAAGTTAATGATAATACACTCATTCGAGTTTTTTTTTATATAAATAATGGACTCATTATGTCTTTGTAGAAATTAAATCAAGTCTTCACTTTTTATATGAGACAAAGCAACATAGACTTGAGTCAAATATACAATAATTCATAATGATAATTTAGTCTATGATCAATTAATATTTAGGTATAAAGCTACAAGAATTCTCTTTTGTCTAACCCTCGATTGTAGCCCTCCAATTTCTGTCTATATATAGTCATAAATTATTGTTGGCAGCATGCATGTGTTCTTCTCTGTTCTTCGCCAAAGATGAAACATTTGACGCTATCTTATATATATTCTTGCATATTATCTATCATATGATCATCGTTACTTGAAACTCTACTTGACACTTAATCTGCCTGAAAGCTCTTATGATGTAACAGAAATAAACTATATAATGTTAATTATGGTAAGAAATGATCAGATTTGGATGATAATTAACCATAGATAAACGTGAAGGATTTGTCCGAGCCAACAGCCATATCTATCGTTAGATTTGGAGATCCATCCCCACAAAGACAACACATAACCCATTTCCAATGCCCATCTAAGCAGCTCTTCTTCACACGTTAATAATGGTTATTTGTGCTAAGGTTCTCATAATCTCACTGCTATATATGAAGTGTGTGCTAAGCACATTACCTGAGATTTACATTAATTAATAGCTCCTGACATGCACATTCACATACATCCCTTTTCTTCCTTTCTATAACAGCAATGCATGCATGTATGCATGCTCGAGCATTTCCTGCTGCGCCAACACATCATCGACACGATGGTCGACGTCCACAGCAGAAGCTCTCATGTGTTCATGTCCAAATTTAATGCCTGCTTTCGGTGAAGAGACCCTGTCGGCGTTAGATCAGGTAGGAGACAGTGGCAACCAACGTAGGTGGTACACATAGCAACTGGTACGGCCTCGCACACACCTGCGCAGAAGCCAGGGGAGGGCAGCAGGAGGCCAGCAGTTCCGAGATCTACAGGGAGGCCCCAAGGAGGTGGAGCCAGTGGCTGGGCTTCGGAGTCCCCTGTGGCGTTGCACCCACCAATGAATGCCGTGCGCAGCGGCAGCGAACGAGATCCGGAGTATCTTTTCCCCCTACGGCTTTGTCTGACGCCTCCTCCACCGCGTCTCTTGCAAGCCTGGTGCGCGCAGGCGGGGATGTTGCTTCGGTGCGAGTGTTGCTTCTTTTCATATCGGTCGCAGTAATGAATGTGGTTTGGTGGAGGTGCTGCTATTCTTCCTCAGTCATCACCAACCCAGTCGTCTTTTCTCGTTTCAGCAGAAAACCAAATGGTTCTTCTCTTGGCCGAGACAACTAAGGCCTCTGTTACTGTTGGCTGCCAAGAAAGAAGCTTTGATTAAAGTCTGGAATAAGATTGAAATATTAGATAATAAGTTAGTAAGGTTGCTGATATATATATATATATATATATATATATATATATATATATATATATATATATATATGGAGAGAGAGAGAGAGAGAGAGAGAGAGAGAGAGAGAGCAATTCTTGAAAGCAGCATAAATTTCCAATAGTTTATCTGGATTTTGTTCCAATAGTTGAGATATAGGCTTTTATATTCTATACATCTTTTATGTGACATTCATATTTTCCATCCAATTTTGATACATTTGATTATTAATTTGGTGGGCTTTTGGTTATCTAAAGCCTAAAGAGCATTACATCAGACAGTGGAAGCCATGGCATCTCAGAGGAAGTGATTTGAAACTTGATACAAGAATAAATTCTATAGAAGAAGGGCCAGCAATCAATGAAGGCAAGAAAAGATTCACTCTTTATGCACCCACTGAACTGACTAAAGCATCGATACATGGAAGAGATTGAGATTGGCCCAGCATGGATTGAGACATACTGCAAATTGATTCTTCTTCTGATGTAGCATTGGTTGAGGAACCTTGGCTGTTGCTAATGAAAGAATATCTTGGAAACCATAATAGACACAAGAATAAGAGGTGGTATAGATTTCCAAGGCAACCTCTGAGGTGATTACATGCACTTCCTTTGCATAAAACTGGTAGTAGTGATGGCTCTGTAACTCTTAGAAAAGCTGTATTATTGTTCTTCAACATCTTAGCCTGCCTGAAGGGCCAATGATCTGATACAGCAGCAAATGTCTACTTCAGTCTCATGGAAACAGTGCATCATGTCTCAGATCCACCCTGTTGTTGCCTCTTCCTCTAATGGATTAGATAGACTTGCTTGAACACAGTTTGACTCATATGGACCAATCTAGATATCATGATGCAATGATGGATCCTATGTAAATCAACCCAAAGTACGACAAAGGACTTCAAAGAGAATGAATTAAAAGTAAATGCAATAATCTA
The DNA here is from genome assembly GCF_036884655.1 of Musa acuminata AAA Group. Classification (NCBI taxonomy): domain Eukaryota; kingdom Viridiplantae; phylum Streptophyta; class Magnoliopsida; order Zingiberales; family Musaceae; genus Musa; species Musa acuminata. Next base: position 3,450,624 of record NC_088337.1, on the reverse strand, counting down.
TCAACTGATAGAAAGCTCTATGTTACAGAATTTGAGTCTCTAAAATCTTGAATGCAAAATCCATAAATGTAAGTTTGACACGGTTTCGACTCTCAGCGCCTCTTGCTGACATTGTAGAGACTCGAGCGCCTACTCCTTACGGGACGCAACCAATTATCCTCAAGCACCTTGCGAGATCTCTTCTTCCTAAACTCATGCTTAATGGCATAAAGATCTTCACAGATCTCATGCCTAGAAAGAGAGACCATACCTGGCAATATATCCTTTTGGAAATCCCGTAATCGTGTTCCCCTACGTAGCCTAACACCACATACGTCCTTCCTTGTTTCGTTGTCGATTTGTGTAGCACAGATTGAGCTAACATCCGTGACCTCCTCCGGCAGCTTGAGAGTCATTATTTCAAAAGAATCAGAAGACCGAGGCTGATCATTGCCTTCAGTGAATTCAGATTCTGCCTGCCCATGGTTAGCCAATTGATCTAAGGAATGTAGTGGGTTCTCTGAAGACATAGATAGAAGCATTTCAGCTGCCTTCAAAATAATATTATCCAGTTTTGTGATTCGAGCTAGATCTTCTTTAGGTGGTAATGCCTTAGAATTGCATGGTTTGTCCTGTATGCAGGTATGGCTGGAGGCTTCAATATTTGGAACTTGTTTCCTGCAAATCCCTTCAGGCATTACTGAGTCCGAGTGAGTAGTTACAGAATTCTCTAAATTGGAGATAACTGCATGATCTGCTACACTTTTCTTCTTCGAGGTACATTCACTGTCTCCAGTTAATTGATTGTGCATAATCCCACGAGGACACTGTTTAAGTTCATCTCGATGCTTTTCATCTGGAGCTATGGCGTGACTTGAAACAGTATCTTCATCACTCCCTTCGTTATGTGTCTCCTTATCTTCCAATCCTCCGCATATATTTGGTGGCAGACTGGTATTCCTGGGAGATGCATGTAAGTAGCTGTTTTCCATATTATTGCTGGAAATTGAGGCATTCTTTCTGTTATCACTATGTGCAACAAAGCTAATCTGACCAGCTGATGAGTCAATATTTTTCTTTCCAGCGCAATGGAAGTCTGTAAGAACTGTTCCATTAGTCCTGCCCTGAGTTTTCCCATTGTAGTCCCTAGAAAATCTTTCCGCCAAAATTTTGCAACATTCTTCAGAGCTCCTGATGCCAGATCCGCAAACTTCATTGTCAGCAATGTGTTCTTTGTAGTTCCAATTATTGTCTGTAACATTACTACTTTGTACCGATGCTTGCACTGAAGGAGGATAAGAATCTCTAGCTTCATGAGGCAAAGAGTTATCACTCTTTTCCCTTGAGTTTTCTGAACCAAGACAAACAAGACCAGGCTGAACCGTGACAATGGATTCTTTTTCACTCTTATCGCTTCTTGAAATTCTCAATTTATCTCCATGGCAAACAACTGATGAACTTGTGGATGGAGAAGGAAATGTTTCTACTGTATTTGGAAAAACATCGACAGGTTCATCATCTTGAGCTACATTCAGGTCAATGTGCAAAAGTTTGTATTTTGGTTGTTGCTTCTCAGTGAGAAAATCAGCAGAAAGAAAGCCTCCATGTTCTTTTAATCCTGAATATTTTTTTAGAAAGTATAAAGTAGGAGATCAAGTTCATATATTAGCTGCACTAAAAAGACATTCAACTCTTAAAAGCAAACACAGGTCAGAATTTGCCGCTTATACGGTGCTGACCACAACAAACAAACAGTAGTAATGCTATCATTATGCTAGTGCGACAACCACTCTTAATTCAGATAATAGTTTCAAGATACCGATTGTCACCAAAATCCTTAGTAATTAACAGGTTATTTTGACACAGCAGGAATGTCAAGTTGAGCTTTTTGTGTCACTAGTGATGGCCAACTTGAACTTATAATAACCAGCTTGGACTTTTAAGTCAAATAAACAATGAAGTACATTCAAATCAAGCATTAATATTGAGACAGTTCTAGCGAGTGAAAACAAGGAAACAAATGATAAATAGCCGTAGGAGACATAACACTCTATATTAGTAATAGTTGCTTGTTTTGATATTCAGTTAGTCAGTTGCAGATCTATGAACATTCATAATTTGGAACAAATCTTCCACTGACCAGAGATGTTGCTTAGTTTGACAAAGAGAAGGAAAGTCTAAAGCATCTCTAATGTCATTAAATAGGCATCCTGATCTTGGATAATATATTAGGAAGTATCTTCAAGCATAGTAAATCAATGGAGTATGGAAGAGAAGGTCATTAGGTCGGCCAAACCAGTTATGATGGCATTGTACACTATGGTAAAGAAAATTGCAATATGATACATAAGGATGAAATCTATCTCTAGTAATGGTTCATGTAGATGGAACATTTCTCTTTAATGGAATGTGTTCAGTAATCTGGTTCAAGACCAAACCATCGTTGTGAAACCCCTTTGAAATTGCTGTCGAACAAGCAAATGCGAACATGTAGCCTTCACATGATTATTAAAGCGATGGGAAAATATCACCATGACACACAACAGAAAACTAGAGACATGCATCCTCATTAATGTCAAAGGCAGAGTCCTAGATATCGTTACATGAAAAAAATAGCAGCAATATAATAGGAATATAGTTGTTGTGATACTATGTCAAATAAGCAATCTTTGAACAGTGTGAAACATGATTTGAAAGAGGCAATAGGCCATTCTTTTTTCTTGACAAAATCTATCTACAAAAACTGAATGAATAAATAAATAGGAAATCTTTCTCGAATGGTCGCATAAGTTTTGTTGTTTGACTACTCGAGAATAAGTGAAAAGGTTGAATAATACAATAACTTTGAGTGTTATATATAGACATCTTTAAGTTTAGCCGAACAAAGCGGCACAGTCCATGATGTTTTCTATTCTGCTATCCGTGGAGCAAAAAATATTTCATAAGCACAAGAACTATGTATCTGCTGCGACAAAACATATAAGCTTTCAATCAGTAGCAAAGCTCACCAGCATTTGAGTGGATGTTCTGTTCTTGCCATCTCTCATTTTGATGCTCCGTATGGGAACATTTCTCTGACAGCCTATGACCAGACTCATTCCAGATTCTGCTCACTGAACAAAATTCAGATGAAACAGTGACTCGAGAATGACTCGGATTTGCAGCATCATCTGCCATTGCTTTGAAACCAGATGAATGCCTTGCACCAAGAACACATTCCCCGAAACCAGAACTGTGTCCTTCCACGAATGCATTAGTGACCCCTTTGGCAGCATCATGAATACTTCGATCCGCAGGAAGATGAAGGTCAAAGCTCTTGAGACTGTTGGTGTGTAATTCTGAAGAAGTTCTCTTCATCCCCATCCAATTCACCTGTGTGTCGGCATTTACTCAGTATCAAAATCTAAAAAGCTCACCGAAGGTTTTGTCACAATCCCTAGCCGGTGCATCTTACCGTAGGCAAGCAAGATCGCATGTCACCGGCTTTCTTCTCTGCCGGTTGCTGGTGGGGTGACATCGGAACATACTGTTTCCAGTAAACCTCGTTCATCAAACTCCTCTGCCTCCAGTACAGTCGATGGAGCTCCCGCACCTACAGATTGCGAAACCCAGACTCCCCTCACGCTTAGATCACAAAGAGAAGAAAGAACAGGAAGGGATTCATACGATCACTGATATCTACAAGGCCAAAAAGCAACCTGGTTCTTAAACACCATCTCATGCTGAATCATGGCGTGCTTCAATCCTTCCATCACGGGGTACTCGTAGGCCGGCGGTGGCGCGTCGTTCAGGTCCAAATCTCCTCTTGTCGACGCCACCATCATCATCTCCGTCGCCGTCGTCGTCGCCACACCACCAATGCTCTCACGCATAGCCACTGATGTAAACATTTTGCTCCACGCCTAAAAGATCTCCTGTCAAATAACACGAGCATAAAACATCAACGGGAGCCGAACGATAGATAAGACCAGAAGGAAGCAGAAAGGACAAGCAGCATAAAAGCGCGACGAACCATGGAAGGAAGGAAGGAGGAGGAGAAGAAGAGGCCCCGATCCCGGTTGGAGACTCCCATGAAGCGAGGGGGGAAAGAAAGGGGAGGAGAGGAAAGAAAACAAAGAAAGCAAGGGACAAAAAAAGTGAGGGTGGCGAGGGGAATCTGAGGCAACTGAAATCTAACTTTCGGAGAGAAAAAGATAGGTTTGGGGGAGGGGGGATCGAAATTATTGGCTCTGTGCTGCGCTTCCTGCTTCCCCCTGCCTTCTTTGTTCCCCTTCCTCTCCCTTTAACCTTCTCCGCCCCTCCTCCTCCTCCTCCGTCGGCTACTGCTGACGCCAGGACCACTGCCAAAAGCCACACCACATGAGAACATAAAGGAAAAGAGACGAGGATGGACTGGAGAAGGAGTCAGATGTGCGACGAGATGTGCGGGGAGCGTTGGAGTCACACACCCACAACAGTAGCATATCGACCACGAGTTGGCCCGGCAATGATCGCTTTTGCTGCTGCTGTTGATCTTCCCGTTCCAAGTCACTCGACGCAGGGAGAGCCGTTCCTACTCGCAGAAAAGTGAGGAAGTGTTGTTGTTCATGGCCGGACGACCACCTTCGCTTGCGTGCCGGATACACATCCTGGCCTCGCTGTGGGTGTCTGCGCACCCCTTTCTCCCTGGGATTGGCTCCGGTCGCTGATCTCGAGGCCCAGGAAGGAGCATTTCAGGGATTGGGAAAAGCCATGCAACAAGGCTTCCGAGACCGAGCCAGGACAAAGCAGCGGAGGACGAGTGGCCCCCGGCGTCACCACCACTCCTCCATTCCCATATGGCCAAAAAAGAGCCGATGGCCTCCGTCGCCTTTGACTGCGTGCTCGCAAACAATCTGCTCTGCAGCAGTCTTTGGACGATCAATGATGAAGCTTAACTATGGTAAAACCACAACCGAGTGATTCCATATCTATTCCACTCGACGTAGCTCGCTCACTGCTCCCAGTAAACTTCGCTGCGGTCAGTGAAGAAGACTTGGGTGATCTGAAACAAGATTCACATCAAAGCTCGGAAAGAGAAGACGCAGATCATTGTCGACCTCTCATTCAAAAGGGGATAAGAACATGAATGCATGCAAGAACAAGTGAATCCAACGCCCAAGATTTACATGTGCGCTAATCTGTGGAACCTCGGAAGCCCTTTGTCTGGACTTCCATGGATATGTGGTTTGGCCTCTTCCTTGGGCATTGGATTCAGATTAAGATGGGGTATAATATGAACAAATAAATGAATCAAATTGTCGACGAACTGATAGCTCACCACCCACCAACTTGTCGCGGATTCTTTGCAGAGCATTATCTAATCATCTGGACTTGTTTGTTAAATCTTATTTGCCGACAGAGAGATTAATACAACAAAATCACTGAATGCTCAAGAAATTTGTGGCGTCTACGAATATAAAATATTTAAAAGAATAAGATTTATTAAAAATCATAACAAAAATATAATTGTGAAATGCCTCTACGAATTCAAGAAATTCGATGTCTAAAGGATGAAAAATCCAAACTCAAAATGCAACCACGATAATAAGATAAGAAACTAAAAGGAAATAATGATAAGAGAGAAAAGCGAAAAAATAAAGATGATAGAAGGGACAATTCGAAAGAGATGGAACAACAAATTAAGATATCCTCAAAGAATAAATGAAAGAGTAACTATAACAAAAGTGAATTTTGATCGATGTGGCTAAAAATAATTCAACTAATAAATCAGATCAGCAGGTGGTTTAATAGCCAAAGTCGATTAGCAGCAAAATTCAAAGATTAAATATAAATAAATCAATCAATAAATAAATAAATTCTTATATGTGGGTGTGGATTATCTTTTGTCAGTGTCCAAAGCGCTGTACATTTGGATAGTATCCAATAAATGCCTCCTCGATACGTCTCAAAACGCGAGCCACTCGCTTTCGCCTGTGCCAGCGATACAAGCGCCGTGGGGGCTGCTCCGTGCACCGTCTCGTTCAACTTCTCTAATGCAGCAAAGCTCACCTTTGGGTTCAACTTCTCCGTCGGTAACAAAGAAGAGAGAAGGAAATGAAAGCAAGAAAAAGAAATCTTTGGGGGATAACTTATGGTGGGGGCAAGCAACACAGAGGACGGACGACTCTGCATTCATGGGGCGGACAAACCTGCTTGCTTTCTTGTCACCAGCTTATTCTCGGGCCAAACAACGGAGACGTAAAGCATGCTGTTGATGCGTATGGCTCGCAAGCGATCGATTCAGGTACAGAAAGGTGGGTTTATTTTAGGCGCTGTGTTTTGAGAGCCACTGTAGCGGATTCCTCCATTCGTTCTTTTAAGGCACCACGACCTTTTATCTTACTGGGCTTTGTCAGATGGGCTGAGACATATATGTCACGTTTCATGGACTTGACCAGTGGAGTGGGTTCCACGTGTATGAGGTGTCACGTTATTTATATAAATATATGGGGTGTCACGTTTTATATATATATATATATATATATATATGAGGTGTCACGTTATTTATATAAATATATGGTTGATATGATATTGTGTGAATGAACATATTCTGTATCGCCCCGATCACAATCAGCAAACACATTAGTGCAAACATGGAGCCTATAGACTGAGATGACCACATCACGTCAACGTGGTACCTCGGAGTCGGGTGAACGATCGCCCGGTGAACGATCGCCCCTTCTCGCACCATCCGAACTGTACCACATCACGTCAACGTGGCACCTCGGAGTCGGGTGAGTGGTCGCCCCTTCTCGCACCATCCGAAACTGTACGAGACAACATCGTATAGTACAGTCACTCCGGAAAGTTTGAAATGGCACCGCGCGACGTAGAACCGTGCGGGTCAGTCAATACTCGCACGAAAGTATAAGCCGATCGTCCGAGAAGTCGATTGCCATAATCAGATCACGTATGACCCTCGCTTGTAAGAATAAAAGCTAACCTCCTGATCGATGTCAGGGGAAGAAATAATTCCCAAAACTCCACTCAATACTTACTTAATCTTCAGTGGAGTCAAGTTGGGAAAACCCACTCTCGACTTTGATTTGTGTGTAGGAACTCGAGGACAACAAAGCGGATCGTTCGTTGATAAGGAGGATCGTGTTCGAATATGACTCTCAATCTCAACCCGACTCGACAAATGTTTCAATCAATCGACCACCCGCTCCAACCGTTTCGACATATCTGCGCATTCGAGATTAGACTGAGTCGTGTTGTCATCTCGGCAACAATATAAGGGTTCACTAACACTATTGTTGAGTTTTTTTTTAAATGATAAATAATAAAGATAAATTTTGTATATATTATTTTACGGTAAACTTTTTACCGATTAAACTAGTTAATATTGGAATCATCAACTTTTGAATGATCATATCATCACCCAATATCGATGAAAAATATTTACGGCATGAGTCAAAAGTATTATGAAGAAACCTTGATAAAATCTCTACCCTATACAGAAATATTTTGAGCAATTCACATTATCAAAGTACAATTTTTTTATGATTGGAATTGAGATTGAAAGTTAAATTGCTAGCCTGCTTCTACCCTGAAGAAAAGGCACAAAGACAAAAAGGACGAGTAGAAGCTGGCGGATGATGAAAGGAATGAGACGTCAGAGCAGCTGCTTATGTATGCATGTATATGATGAATGGATAGGAGTTGAACGAAGGACCACTGTTGCTACAGGTACGACTCATTCATCAGCAGGATTGATTAGTAAGCACTTACGATTGTTTACTGATCTTGATTTCCTAATTATTTTCATTTAAGACACAGCTTAATGAGATAATTATGACCGTGAAATCAGATAACGTAATGAAAATTTCATATCCAGTTTTTTTCTTCGATTAATTTTCTTCTTCCAAACGATGATTTATAGACGAGAATTGCCATTTATATAATAATATAATAACCACTATAATAATATAAAATGTCATGATGCATATAAATAAACCATCTTAAATTGTGTTCCATATTGTATATATATATTATGTAAATATTCCTACATTCTAAACCTAAAACTGTGATGATTGATGGCTACGAAATGAGTACTGTCGATACGATGCGGTCCTATTTGCGACTCAACCATGCATCACGATTCCGATTCCAAACTTACACTTGTGTTTCGGTACGACCACGTCATGACGACGTCCAGGAAAAGGGGGTGAGTTAGGTATGATGTTGCTGCACTCGTTCTCTCACCACGTCATCGGATCGTACGTACGTGATGATACATGGATAGCATCACGTATTGCGCCATTGCCATATTGCCGATGAAGCGGGTACACATGTCTTTTGGACTCATGTGGAATCTTCATGATGAGTGTTGACCCGATTTATTCTGATAGATGGTGACACTGGGAGTTTATAAAGTTTTGATTTTTTCTTTTATTTCTCAATCTTAATTAATACCCATGAACCCTCAATTTAATATCAAAATGATGAGATTGATTATTGATTATATCAAAGTGGATAAGGTGGGGTGTTTGATTCGATACATAAAATTATGTGCAACATAAGTATAGGCACACAGTTGTTAATGATTGATAATTCTATACATGAGATTATTGTTATCTTTTATGCACCATTTAATATTATGTCGGTTCTAATTGATTCAAGTCTGGATAATGATTCAGATATTTAAGATTTTATAAATATATTAGTGCATCATTGTACTATTTAAATAAATACATCATTAATATGTAAGAGATATAATGTTCCACAAAACTCTCATAAATCATTTGTGACAACAAAACCAAAGTTACTAATGATTAAAGCAAATTACATTCTGAAAATAAGATAAAGTAACTTTAAAAGATGATAAAGGATAAACCATATAAGAATAATGATAGGTCATATTATTCTATTATTGACCTATTTACTATATAAATAAACACTAAATAATTTACAAAAGAAAATACTCCTGAAAGAATTATTATCAACACGCCCACCACAATCTTCGTGCGGATGGCAACGGCCCTTCTGGGGCCTCCCTGGCTTTCTCCTTCTTCATCTTTCTTCTTCCAGCAGCCACCTTTGCGCAACAAGCACCTGATCGCTCTAAAGCACACCCAAACCATGAAGAGACTGAGGATTCCGAACCAACTCATGAGAAGGATGACAGTGGAGAGCTGATAGGAAAACATTCGCACAATGGCGATCGAGAATGCTAATGCCGTCGAGAACACCGCCAGCCATAGAATCCATTTTAGGATTCCCGTCACAATTTTCTGCTGTCTTGGCACACAACAAATCAACAAAAGAATGATGCTCAAGGATGCAAACAACCCGAACATGTCGAACAGTAGGAATAACTTGACTGCCTCCCTTTCACTTGAACTCCCATCATCTTTCTGCTTAAACCCATCAGGGGGGTTCAGCCCAGCTTCGAATGTGATGGTGGCGATCAACGTCGCCACCACCATTAGTGTTGCTGGTTTGTTGTTGTACCTTTCTTTAGATTCAGACCATACTTTTGGGGGGCTGCAGTCATCCTTAGAAGGTCGAGCCTGGCGTCGGAAGGGGTGCCAACGATTTGGTCGGCTTCTGTGTGACGCGACAGTGGCAGAGGCTCTGGCATCGCTCGGTGACGATTTCGGCTGAGTCTTCCCTTCTTCTGCGGCGGTTCTTCCACCTGCTGCCCGAATCAGTTCTCCCAACAATAGATCTCCATGTTGGCAGGGTGAATCCAATAGCATATCAAGGACGGTGTCGCCTCTCATGTTTGTGGCGTTAACTTCGATACCTCGCCTTCCCAGAAGCAACTTCACGGTCTGCATTCAATCGTATTACCAGAGTTATGAACAGGAAGTTCATCGGTATTACCATTTGCCTTTTTTTGAATGAAATGCAAAGAGTATTTATCTTTTGTTGTGGGAAAGCTCTCATATCAGGAGGTGCAGAAATGAATAAAGACCTGGTGAAAAGAAGAAGACAAATTCATTTCCTCTAATTGGGATCAGGAATACCTACCTGGAGCTGTTTCCTGGCCACAGCAAGGTGCAGGACGGTGTTGCCTTTCGCATCTCCGGAGTTGAGCAGCTCATCGTTTTCACCAGTTCTGTTCAGCAAGAACTGCACGGTCTCGAAGCTGTTTGATTTCACAGTAAGATGAAGGATGGAATCACCTTGCGATGTCACAGCTCGCGCGGACTCCGGGCACGCATCCAGTAACACAGTCAACACATCAAGCCTGCCTCGTAAGGCTGCAGTGTGGGCGGGCATGAAGCCATCGTTGTCTGTCACCAAGTAGAGTCTGGCAGCGGCTGCGTACTGCAGCAGCTCTTTCACCACAGGTAAGTGGCCTTGGGCAGCGGCCAGGTGCAAGGCGGAAAGGCCTTCGCGGTTGCGGCCATGCGCGAGCTCCGGGTTTACGGTGAGGATCTCCCGGACCAGGTCGGAGTGGCCGAGCGATGCAGCGATGTGGAGGGGGCTGTCCGACAGGTGAGCCGCGGCGATGGCTTGCCTGTGGAGCAGGAGCCGGTCTTCTTGTAGCAAACGCCGCAACAAAGTGAGGTCTCCCGCGTAAGCTGCTTCCTCTAGTCTCGGATCCATGCTTAGTTACTCTCTCTCTCTCGATTTGGTCACAAACAACTCGAAGTTAGGACGTCTATATATAGGCTAAAAATCTCTAACGATTCCTCCCGCTCGGTCATCTTGGTCCTGTCTCCATCAAGACGCCGGCCTTGTTGACCAAGTCGTCTCCAATACGTATGCTGCTTCTTCTCGTCTTGCATCTCATTGGTCTGGACTTCGCAGAATACTTTTGCTCAGCTTGCTTTCTCGTTCGCCGAAACTACCTAGAGAACGAAGCGAGACTGGGACAGTCGACGTGCGGTATTTGTGTTTGAGAATGTTGATGAATTACTTCAAGAGGATGGAGATTGGGCTTCTAACCACGTGCTTCCTCGACACCCACCTCGGTTGCCCACTGACTCTGCCCGATCGACCTCCGCTTCTCCTATCCATCTGATGATAGTGTCCCCTAATAAATTATATAATTCTATCGCATTAAGTAAGATATATTATAGTTTTTAATTATAATTATTGATCAATAAAAAAGTCTTCTAATTACAATAATATCTTCCTAAAACCTATCTTCACTTAAATTTTTAATTAGTTTCAGCGAAACAGACCCTATATTTCCATCTGGCTGATGATACATCAGGAGGGAGGGAAGGATGGATGAATGAAAACAAGCTTGCAGATAAATCGACGCTACAACACCTATATATGGAGGCTTGTGATTGGAACAGTTCCTCCTTCTTGTACAGCCTGTCCTCACCAGACGCCGAAGACACGACTTGGTCATCCAGCTCAAAGTGGCCACTGCAGTCCCGTTTAAATATCTTATCCCAAGGAATCGATGCGTTGGAAACGCAGCGAGGGAGACGAAAGCCGAACGGCGAGTGGGATAGCAACAGCGTGCGCAATTGTTCGGAGAAAAATTGGATGGCTGTTTTTGCCGAAGTCATCATTTCATCGGATTGGATGCGGTGCTCACGGGACTGCATGTTGAACGCTTTAACCTGACATCACCTTGGTGTCCTGTCCGGCTGATCAACTTCTTCAAACCTAACAGCGAGGCTCGTGGGTCTCCATACCATTATCCCGGTCGTCGGTTTCCTTCAAGTTGTCCGGTTTAAATATTTTGATCGCTTTCTCAATCTTGTCGCTTATGACCTTGCTAATTTTTTTTGGATGAATAATCACCTTTTTTTTGTTCTCGTCTTCGTTGGACGACTTTGACCTCTTCGGATTTTGCAGCTTTAGCTGATCTAATATAATATTCTTTACATTTCAAAAGAAATAAAAAAAAAATCATCCACGGTTTGGGACAAGCGGAGATGGCTCCATCATCACTTTCCAAGTAGTTTCAGCGAAAGAAAGATGGGAGCGGAACAAAAAATCTACACAGGACGTCTCCATTTCAATGATCCGCTGAAGAAATGTTTATCGATATATTAGCAGTCGAAATCTTTCATTTATTGTGAATATTTATTTGGATGGTACAAGTGACAGAATTCCAATGGAATTAAGCATTCTGGTGGTACCTTGATTGTCCCTTGTCACATTTCGATTTCTAGTATAAATAATAGTATCATTCAACCGATTACCAACAAGTTTGGTAAATGGCAAGGCTCCCTTCTATCACAAGCTGGTTGTGTCACCTTGATTAATTTGCACTTAAACTCCATCCCTATACACTCCTTAAGTGTCTCCTTGTACTGTTTAATATTAATAAAATCTCTTCATTAACCCAGGTATTCTTTTGGTCCAACTATGACAACTCTAAAGGTCTCTTTACTTTGCCTAAGTTCATTAGTGGCTTGGGCATTAAGGACATGCACATAACTGATAAGTAGATGAGATTTTCTTAATTGTTTAAGGAAATCTCTTTATTGTATTGAGGAAAATCCTCTAAGAAAAACTCTCCCTTCTAACCTGTATAAAATGAAAGGGGATATGTTAATAACAATCAACTTCTTCTACAACTTGTTTATCTATTTATTTTCTAACAATAACCAAATATGCATTAAATGTCAAAAGAATTTTTTATTTTCCTAATAGCGCTGATATCGTTTGGGCCAGCCAAGGTTGCTTATCCTAAGTATGGCACTATCCAATGTAAGAGTGCCTCTTCCCCTTTCAACTCCGGTTGGTGTTGGAAGCTATTTGTGCTTGCTATGGATTTCTTGATATTTGAGTTTTGCAAATTTATGGGAGATGGCTGGCTATTCTATCAATATGCTCCATGATTGCTTTCAAACCAGTATATTAAAAAAAAAATAGATGTATTTGTTCCTAATGTGAAGGATTCCTTTCTCTTAATTAATGGATGTTGGAATTCGAATTTATTCTACTCTTGGTTTAGTACCTCTCTTGTTGAGATCTTCTAGTCTTCTAAAGATGGTTTTTGATTTTGATATTCTGATACCACAAGTTTTTCATCCATTAAATCTATTTACCTTTTGATTCTCAACACAGACTTACTCTTCTCCGATGGGGATTGGTGGTGTCATTTGTGATATCTCAACACAGACTTACTCACCACTTTCCCACAGAAAGACTTGTCACACTTGGTTTCTCTACCTCCAATCTGTATATTTTTCTGTCTTATAGTTGTTTTTCTTTGGAAAGCTATCAAAATCAAACTTCTTTTCCTCTTTTCCTCCTTCAGATTGGATCTTTAAGCTTAAAACTCAAAGCCTCTTCTAATACTATCTTTCTTAGGATAATTTATTATTATTATTATTATAGGATCATTCTAAAGTTTCTATGAAACGATCTCTTGAACCGTGATAACTCTTTCAATCTAGATGGCTAAACTTGAACTGTGATTGTTGAATCTCGTATTTTGATGATGAAACTACTTGATATATGTTTATGATTTAATCTGCGTTTTGAGTGACGCAGGATGCTTCGATCAGGATGAGACAATTAAAGCAGGAAAATCATGTTGTGCCGAAGGATCATGTCAGAAGATTGGACGTCGGGCCGGTGGATCGGTCGACGTATCGACAGAAGGCTTCGGGCCGTGGACTCGGGCATCGGGCCAAGAAGAGCAGGTATTGTGCCAAGGATATCGGAGTTGTGGAGTCAACTGACCGATTGGGCAATAGGCTGCAGAAGAGGACGATACGCCGAAGAATCGGACGAAGCGTCGAGGGACCAATGACATGTCGGACAACTTGGTTAATTGCTTAGGATTAATTGTCTCGATCGAAGTTTTGTTTTGTTGTGCAGGATTAACTACGATGAAAGTTAGACAAGCAGCAGGAGTTGCGCTGGAGTCAAGATCATGATCACGTTGGGAGTTCGAGAGTTCGACGGAAGTTCGGACGGTCGTCGGAGGTTCAGCGAGAACAAATCCGAGAAGTCCAGAAGCTTGCCAAGCGAAACTCGTCGGAACTCGCCAAGTGGATCGTCGCAAAGTCCAGGAGTATGCCGGATGTCCGCAGAAGGATCACCGAGGGTTTTTCGGATGATCGATGGAAGTTTGCCGGAAACACGCCGGAAGAAGCGATTGACGCATCGGAGCATAGCTGCAGAAGTTGTCTTAAAGTTAATCTTAGTTAGCACGATGATTAAGCTTGAAAATGGGAGGTGATCCCATTAGCTTAATCGTGGGGCAATTGGGCCCCTGAAAAGATTCAAATTGGGCCGAATGGAGCGAACCATTCGGACCCTGATTGCACCAGGCGGTGCAACCGCCTAGGCCAGGAGGTGCAACCGCCAGGGCTGCGAGACTGGGCAGTGCAACCGCCCCAGCCAAGCGGTGCAACCGCCCAGGATATGTCTCCTAGCGAGACTTGGCGGTGCAACCGCCCCAGCCAAGCGGTGCAACCGCCCAGGATATGTCTCCCAGCGAGACTGGGCGGTGCAACCGCCCCAGCCAAGAGGTGCAACCGCCCAGGGCTCAGTCTCCAAGCGAGACTGGGCGGTGCAACCTCCTCTGTCAAGAGGTAGCACCGCCAGAGCTCAAGTTTCGAGCTCTGCGAAGAGGTGCAACCACCGAGCTCAGTCTTCGAGCTCTGGCAGAGAGGTGCATCAGCCTGAGCTCAGTTTCGAGCTCTGCCAGGTGATGCAACCACCGAGCTCAGTCTTCGAGCTCTGGTAGAGAGGTGCATCAGCCTGAGTTCAGTTTCGAGCTCTGCCAGGTGATGCAACCACCGAGCTCAGACTTCGAGCTCTGCCAGGCAGTGCAACCACCGAGCTCAGTCTTCGAGCTCTGCCAGGTGGTGCAACCATCGAGCTCAGTCTTCGAGCTCTGGCAGAGAGGAGCAATTGCCTGAGCTCAGTCTTCGAGCTCTGCCAGGCGGTGCCACCTCTCTAGTCAAGAGGTGCAACCGCCTAATCCCGGAATTCCGGGATTTGATCGTTTTGAGCTCCAAATTTGAATTGGGTTGGGGCCTATAAATACCCCACCCATTCAGCACTGAAAAGATACAGATCCACATCGAATTCTTGATCTTTTCAGTGATTCTAAGAGCTCAAATTTGTGTAAAGTCCTAAAAGTTCTCCTCCTTCTGTTCTTCAAGTCTTGAGTTATAAAGAGAGGAGAGAAAGGATCTGTAAAGGTTGTCTCCTGAGCCTGTCAAAAGGAGAGAAACTGTAAAAGGGCAGTTAGCCTTCGCCCATTGAAGGAAGGCAGCTAGTTGACGTCGGTGACCTCGTCGGAGGAGGAAGCCAAAAGTGGAGTAGGTCAAGACTGACCGAACCACTCTAAATCTCTGGTTTGCTTTTACCTTGAGCACTTTATCATTACTGCAAACCTCCTACATTGCTACTGCCCTCTGCGCCTTTACGAACGAGTTTCTAAGCTCTGATCTTTCAGAATCTGCATTCAAACGTAAATCGTGTTTTCGTACGATCTTCACACTGCAGTTTACGCTTACATTCGGATTCCATTTATAACTGCAAATTGCTTTCTATGTAAAACGCTTTTCAAGGTTCAAAACTGCTTTTAGACGCAAAACTACATTTAGACGTAAAATTACGTTTAGACGTAAAACTGCGTTTAGACGCAAAACTGCGTTTAGACGTAAAACTGTGTTTAGACGTAAAACTGCGTTTAGACGCAAAACTGCGTTTAGACGTAAAACTGCGTTTAGACGTAAAACTGAGTTTAGATGCAAACTGCGCTTAGACGCAAACTGCGCTTAGACGCAAACTGCGCTTAGACGCAAACTGTGTTTAGACGCAAACTGCGCTTAGACGCAAACTGCGCTTAGACGCAAACTGCACTGTGATTCTGCTTTTATATCAAAATCGTTTTTTATCGGACGAACGCAGCTTTCGTTTTTAAATCGCTGTAAGATTTTCGCTGCACTAATTCACCCCCCCCCTCTTAGTGCTCTCGATCCTAACAATTGGTATCAGAGCGGGGTATTTCTCATTTCGGATTTACACCCGAGAGAAATGGCTCTTCAAGAGGGCTTTTCGGTCTTTCGTCCACCGTTATTTAACGGATTGGACTACACTTATTGGAAAACTCGAATGAGAGTTTTCTTGATTTCTCTAAATCTGGATTTATGGAATATCATTGAAAACGGTTTTCAACTTCCCTCTAAACCGATGAACGAATGGTCGGATTTAGAGAAGAAGTATTTTTCTTTAAATGCAAAGGCTATGAATGCCTTATTTTGCGCTTTGGACAAAAATGAGTTCAATCGGGCACACTCTTGAAATCACGCACGAGGGAATTAGTAGAGTTAAAGACTCGAAAGTTAATATTTTACTGCATGATTTCGAGCTTTTTCATATGAAACCAAGCGAAACCGTTGTTGACATGTACACCCGTTTTACGGATATCGTCAATGGTTTAAAATCACTTGGTAAAAGCTTTTCGGATTTTGAACTCGTTAACAAAGTTTTGCGCTCACTTTCTAAAACTTGGGATTCAAAAGTAACTGCTATTCAAGAATCGAAAAACTTGAACCAATTTCCACTTGAAGAACTAATTGGTTCATTGATCACATATGAAATGACGTGCAATGCACGTGAAGAACTTGAGAACCACCTTCCAAAGAACAGGAAGGATTTGAGACATAGAACATTTGAAGACCACTCGAGCATAAGCTCAAGTGATGGTGAACTTAAACTACAAATGAAACAAAAATTAAAAAGTAAAAAGAACGGAACTACTTGCCTTGAACGCAAGAAGAAGAACAAAAATTGGGATGAATCGAGCTCCTCCGAAGACGAGAAGAAAATCAACAAAGGCGACGTGGCAAACTACGCCTTTACGCCTTTCGACGCTGAGGTAATCAAAATGCCTTTAATTTACTTTGAAATTACATAATGCTTTTCATAATGCATTTTTCTTTTTTATTTTCTTAAAAATTGCATGTCTAATAATGTTATAATGAAAATAAAAAATTAGGAATCATGCTTATCATTCTAAGTAATTTTGAAAATAATCATGAAAATTGCTTGTTCGTGATAAACAAAATGATTTTGAAATACATTATGAAATCATGCTGTATGTGGTTGAGAAGTAATAATGTGTATCATGTTGATTTCCATTATTATTTCTCGATTTTGAGTATATGAAATCATGTTCAATTTGAAGTTATGATTAATGAATTTATTGAATGTAATTTTGAGGATGATTTCAGATTTGACAAATGCTTGATTCGTATTTACGACATAAGATACACTTTAAGTATGAATCATGCTTCAATCATGTTAGATGCTTCAATCATTTTCTATCTCTAGAGTTCTCGATTTTGATGAAATACAAGTGATAAATTTATTTATGATATCTTGTAAATTACTTGAATTATGAATGAGTTTTTATGATGTGTTAAAAGAATCACTTAAAAATAAAATGCTTTTCCCATCTTATCGAGATTAATGCATGATATTGTGTGAATCTCGAAACTGATTTTGATGAAATAATAATAACGTTATTCATGTTATGAATCTCAATAATGATAATATGCTTCATGTGATAATATGAATACACGAAACACTTATGATGTGAATTTTATACAATTCCGTGTATTCATAAAATATTTTCATCCAATAACTCTTCTTGATATTCCTTATGAGATGAAATGAAATACAAATGAGGAGTTATTGATCATGCATGGTAGAATATAATTTGACAAAATTGATACCATCATGATATGAAACATTTATGATTTGCAATTATGCATGCAATACTCATGCTTTCTAATTATGATGTGATGTATTGCATATGATGTAAATCATGATTTAAAATGCTATAAGTGCTAAGTTACACATTTTGAGAAGAAATTGCTATATTGAAACATTAATGTAATTATGAATGATGATATGATATTATGCATGTAATACTTCAACTTATGATAATGATGCATGCAATGATAAAATATTCATGATGAAAAATTGTCTTGACATTCATGACTTGATTATTCATCCTTTGTTATGATTTTGAAATCATTGTAAAAGGAAAAAGAACTACAAAACTGTATTCTTCCTTTCCTTTTGACAATGACAAAGGGGGAGATAGCTAGCTTGTACAAGTCAAGAAGATGCAAAAACTTGATTGCTAGCTTGCCTATCTTAAGTAGCAAAGATCGTTAACTTGCTTATTTCAAGAAGAAAATTTGTCTTCTTGAACATCACTATCTTGAATATCTCAAGAAGCAAAACTTGCAATTTGCACATTGCAATAGGAAGCAAGAATCATGAGCTTACACAAGAAAGCTATCTTGCATTTGCTTTCGAAATTTTTGCTAGCTTATATATTGTGAAACTTGTATATTGTAAAAATTGCTAGCATTTGGTCTAAAGAGAAGCAAAAAGTTGCTATCTCAAAAGAAGCAAATGTGCTATCTTGCCTATCTCAAGAGGCAAAAATGCTAACTTGCGCATCTAGCAAAGTGAAAAAAATTTTCAAGAAGCAAGAGTTGCCTTCTTGAACATCTCTAATTTGCTAGCTTGCATGATGTAGAACTTGCTATCTTGAACATTACCAAAAGGGCTATCTTATATGCTATAAAACTTGTATATCTAAAACTTGATAGCATGAATATTCTAAGCATGATGTAACACTTGCTAAATCTTCTAGCTACAAGATTGCATGATGATAAAACTTGATATTATGATTTTCATGCAATGAGTTGAACCAATATCACACACAAACGATTAATTGTGATACTTCTCCTTTTTGTTGATGACAAAGGGGGAGAAGTATGTTGATGACATGACATGTGATGCATAAGTTTATGCATATGTTCATGTTGATGTGTTGCAAGTATTCATGATGAATATTGCAATGACTTGAATTCAGTTTGAATTCAAGGTTCTATCAATATGGCATATTGATAGGGGGAGTTTGTTTAAACTCTGGGAGTTAAGGTTAACTCCGTTTATGATGACACGTTGCTTAGATTTTTTAATCTAAGAGTTTCTATCAATATGGCATATTGATAGGGGGAGTTTGTTTAAACTCCGAGAGTTAAGTTTAACTCCGTCATCAAGTAGTTGTCATCATCAAAAAGGGGGAGATTGTTGAATCTCGTATTTTGATGATGAAACTACTTGATATATGTTTATGATTTAATCTGCGTTTTGAGTGACGCAGGATGCTTCGATCAGGATGAGACAATTAAAGCAGGAAAATCATGTTGTGCCGAAGGATCATGTCAGAAGATTGGACGTCGGGCCGGTGGATCGGTCGACGTATCGACAGAAGGCTTCGGGCCGTGGACTCGGGCATCGGGCCAAGAAGAGCAGGTATTGTGCCAAGGATATCAGAGTTGTGGAGTCAACTGACCGATTGGGCAATAGGCTGCAGAAGAGGACGATGCGCCGAAGAATCGGACGAAGCGTCGAGGGACCAATGACATGTCGGACAACTTGGTTAATTGCTTAGGATTAATTGTCTCGATCGAAGTTTTGTTTTGTTGTGCAGGATTAACTACGATGAAAGTTAGACAAGCAGCAGGAGTTGCGCCGGAGTCAAGATCATGATCACGTTGGGAGTTCGAGAGTTCGACGGAAGTTCGGACGGTCGTCGGAGGTTCAGCGAGAACAGATCCGAGAAGTCCAGAAGCTTGCCAAGCGAAGCTCGTCGGAACTGGCCAAGTGGATCGTCGCAAAGTCCAGGAGTATGCCGGATGTCCGCAGAAGGATCACCGAGGGTTTTTCGGATGATCGACGGAAGTTTGCCGGAAACTCGCCGGAAAAAGCGATTGACGCATCGGAGCATAGCTGCAGAAGTTGTCTTAAAGTTAATCTTAGTTAGCACGATGATTAAGCTTGAAAATGGGAGGTGATCCCATTAGCTTAATCGTGGGGCAATTGGGCCCCTGAAAAGATTCAAATTGGGCCGAATGGAGCGAACCATTCGGACCCTGATTGCACCAGGCGGTGCAACCGCCTAGGCCAGGAGGTGCAACCGCTAGGGCTGCGAGACTGGGCGGTGCAACCGCCCAGGGCTCAGTCTCCAAGCGAGACTGGGCGGTGCAACCTCCTCTGTCAAGAGGTAGCACCGCCAGAGCTCAAGTTTCGAGCTCTGCGAAGAGGTGCAACCACCGAGCTCAGTCTTCGAGCTCTGGCAGAGAGGTGCATCAGCCTGAGCTCAGTTTCGAGCTCTGCCAGGTGATGCAACCACCGAGCTCAGTCTTCGAGCTCTGGCAGAGAGGTGCATCAGCCTGAGTTCAGTTTCGAGCTCTGCCAGGTGATGCAACCACCGAGCTCAGACTTCGAGCTCTGCCAGGCGGTGCAACCACCGAGCTCAGTCTTCGAGCTCTGCCAGGTGGTGCAACCATCGAGCTCAGTCTTCGAGCTCTGGCAGAGAGGAGCAATCGCCTGAGCTCAGTCTTCGAGCTCTGCCAGGCGGTGCCACCTCTCCAGTCAAGAGGTGCAACCGCCTGATCCCGGAATTCCGAGATTTGATCGTTTTGAGCTCCAAATTTGAATTGGGTTGGGGCCTATAAATACCCCACCCATTCAGCACTGAAAAGATACAGATCCACACCGAATTCTTGATCTTTTCAGTGATTCTAAGAGCTCAAATTTGTGTAAAGTCCTAAAAGTTCTCCTCCTTCTGTTCTTCAAGTCTTGAGTTATAAAGAGAGGAGAGAAAGGATCTGTAAAGGTTGTCTCCTGAGCCTGTCAAAAGGAGAGAAACTGTAAAAGGGCAGTTAGCCTTCGCCCATTGAAGGAAGGCAGCTAGTTGACGTCGGTGACCTCGTCGGAGGAGGAAGCCAAAAGTGGAGTAGGTCAAGACTGACCGAAATACTCTAAATCTCTGGTTTGCTTTTACCTTGAGCACTTTATCATTACTGCAAACCTCCTACATTGCTACTGCCCTCTGCGCCTTTACGAACGAGTTTCTAAGCTCTGATCTTTCAGAATCTGCATTCAAACGTAAATCGTGTTTTCGTACGATCTTCACACTGCAGTTTACGCTTACGTTCGGATTCCATTTATAACTGCAAATTGCTTTCTACGTAAAACGCTTTTCAAGGTTCAAAACTGCTTTTAGACGCAAAACTACATTTAGACGTAAAATTACGTTTAGACGTAAAACTGCGTTTAGACGCAAAACTGCGTTTAGACGTAAAACTGCGTTTAGACGCAAAACTGCGTTTAGACGTAAAATTGCGTTTAGACGTAAAACTACGTTTGGACGTAAAACTGAGTTTAGATGCAAACTGCGCTTAGACGCAAACTGTGTTTAGACGCAAACTGCGCTTAGACGCAAACTGCGCTTAGACGCAAACTGCACTGTGATTCTGCTTTTATATCAAAATCGTTTTTTATCGGACGAACGCAGCTTTCGTTTTTAAATTGCTGTAAGATTTCCGCTGCACTAATTCACCCCCCCCCCCCTCTTAGTGCTCTCGATCCTAACAGTGATAACTCTTTCAATCAATATGGCAAGGAGGGTACTAGTTTTTTACATTTTGAATACTAGTGGTGTCCTTTTTGCTAGTTGCATATATTCATCGTAACCTCTCTAAAATCGTATTCGATGTTTCAGTCGTATTCGTATTGAAACTGATTTGAAGTGCTTTGTGGACATCCTAAGTGACACATCCCAATTTCCTTTAAGCATCCTCCCTTTATTGTTAAGACGTTTAAACTCTTTCTTGATATCATAAATGTAACAGAGTTGACAATTGACTAGCAAACTATGCTAAAGTGAAGTTTTATCGAAGTAACTTTAGCTTGAATACATTAACATATCACTCTCCTATTTATACAAATTTTTTTCTTTCTCGTAAAATATGTATGTTAGGATTGATGTTGACTTGCAAATTTTGTAATCCTCATTTAATGATAATATGTTAATTGAGAAGAAACTTGAATTATAAGTTTGCTGAGTCAACAAGAATCTTGATCATTTAGGAAGAAGGATTTCTTGCAAATATCGAGTGCAACTTTTAGTACTTTGTGTCTTCTGAAAGATGAATTTTTTTTTTCCTTCTCTAAGCTCTTAGATGTGTAAGTAGTCAAGGTGTGTTTTGAAAGATCAACAAGCTCGGGATGAAATATCCTCGTCCTGATAATTTATTATTTTTATTATATAATCTAATTATTTTTAATTTATTGATAGTATAGGGCTATTAATCTATCTATAAACATAAATTTTCTTTTTTAAATTTCTTCCTATATAAATAGAGAAAAATAAATGAATAAACATTATGATAATCTAGTTAATGATCAAATCTAATCATACAATCAATACTATATATGATACGAGAGACATGACATGTAGGCAATCACCGATACATCATTCCCATCAAGCCAATACTCCACTCTTATTTGGTTGATATGTCTCGAGAGATTTGATCTTATTAGGTTGGTAGCATGACACTCACAAGGTTTTTTTATGTGTGAGCTCGAACCATCTAATCGATATATCGATTCGAAACGATTCTGTAAGATCAGTTATATAGCATTGATCAAAAGAATTATTAATTCATGCTTCTCGAGTTCGATGCATGTTACACAACTTATTAATAGATCATACGTATGACTGTTCTAGGTATTCATTATGAAAAGACCCTCTAGTCTATACATAGGGGTCTTATGGCTCAAGATAATCGATTACTTTAGTACTTCATCAAATCTTTCAAACTTTTATTAATCCTAAGTATTAAAGGAGCTTTATTGGGGACTTGGTGACTTAATCTTTTGTAAGGTCTTGGCCTCAATCTCCTAACTTCTAGACACATCAATTAGAGATGGTCCTAAAAATGATCTTTATTAGCTTTCAAAATTTGTCGGCTAACAGTTCAAACGAAAATTTCTTCCTAATTTTTAATTTTTTTATGTAATAAATTTCCTAATAAGTCACTAATACGTGTTAGATATAATATCCCACAAAATTTGCGTAAATCATATGTGACAGCAAAACAAAAGTTAATAAAGACTAATGTTACATATTACTACATACAATGTCAAAAAATAGAAAACACACTAAAATGAACATCCATTAATTTTTATATAGAACACGACATACAAGACCAAGTTTACAGAGAAGCAAATTACATTTTGAAAATAAGATAAAATAAACTTAAAAGAAGACAAATATTAAATCATATACGAACAATGATAGGTCATATTATCCTATAAGAATTTTATTGACCTTCTCGCTATAGAAACAAACACTAAATAATTTACAATAAGAACTACCCCAAAAATAATTTTCATCAACGCGCCCACCACAATCTTCGTGCGGATGGCAACGGCCCTTGTGGGGCCTCCCTGACTTTCTCCTTCTCCATCTTTCTTCTTCCAGCATCCACCTTTGCGCAACAAGCATCTGATCGCTCTAAAGCACACCCACATCATGAAGAGACTGAGAATTCCGAACCAACTCATGAGAAGGATGACAGTGTCGAGCTGATGGGAAAATATTCGCACAATGGCGGTCGAGAATGCTAATGCCGTCGAGAACACTGCCAGCCATAGAATCCACTTTAGGATTCCCATCGCCATTTTAGTCCGTCTGGGCACACAACATATCAACAAGAGGATGATGCTCAAGGATGCAAACAACCCGAACATGTCGAACAGTAGGAATAACTTGAGATCATATTTTAGAACTGCCTCCCCTTCACTTGAACTCCCCTTCATATTGGGGGGAGTCGGCCCACCATCATCTTTCTGGTTAAACCCACCAGGGGGGTTTAGCCCAGCTTGGAATGTGATGGTGGCGATCAACGTCGCCACCAACATTAGTGTTGCTGGTTTGTTGTTGTACCTTTCTTTAAGTTCAGACAATACATTTCGGGGGCTGCGGTCATCCTTAGAAGGTCGAGCCTGGCGTCGGAAGGGGTTCCAACGATTCGGTCGGCTTCTGTGTGACGCGACAGTGGCAGAGGCTCTGGCATCACTCGGTGACGATTTCGGCTGAGTCTTCCCTTCTTCTGCGGCGGTTCTTCCACCTGCTGCCCGAATCAGTTCTCCCAACAATAGATCTCCATGTTGGAAGGGTGAATCCAGTAGCATATCAAGGACGGTGTCGCCTCTCATGTTTGTGGCGTTAACTTCGATACCTCGCCTTCCCAGAAGCAACTTCACGGTCTGCATTCATTCGAGCTATGTGTCAGAATTAACGTTGCACACATGACTTTTTGATTCTTATGATATTAAAGATCGTATCTATTAACGATAAAAGATGTAATTCTCGGATAGATGTGTCTTCCTAATGAATATATATTAATTTCAAATTAATATTTTGATGAAAGACATCTTTTGTCACTATAAATTTTGGAACATGATCCTCTCTTTTCATCCGTAGCATATGTCAAAACAAGGGAAACTAGAATTCTTTTGTCACTATAAATTTACTTTATGCAATGTTCAAAGAATTAATTGGAACAAATGAGAAGAATTCCTTATGTATCTATCGTGGAAGGTTAAATGCATGCCCAAATTTGTATTAGGTCAAACATCAGTTTTGCTATTGGAATATTGGGCAGATATCAAACTAATTCTAGATTTGACTATTGAAAAGCTATAAAGAAAATTCTAAAATACTTATATACTCGCTTATAGGAGATCAAATAATCTCAAAGTAATTGGATGTTTAGATTTTGCTAGATGTGATGATATAAAAAAATAGCACTTGACTATTTGTTCCTTTTAGTTACGGAGCAATTTGGTGGATGAGGGCAAAGCGGTCCATCATTCCTACATTCATTATAGAAGTTGAGTTTGTGATATTCTTTAAGGCTACAATTCAAAAGCTCAAATCTTGTTTTCATAATTTACTCTTAAAAAAAATTAAAAGTTTATTATGATAATTTTGTAATAGTATTCTTCTTTAAAAATGAGTGCTATAAGGGTGCTAAACATATGAAAATGGAATATTTAGCAGTGAAAAAAAAAAGTTTAGAAACAAACAATATTAATTGAACATATTAGCATTGCCCTTATGATTACAGATCGAAAGGATTATCACCCAAGATATTTATTGAACATGTTAAAAGAATAAGCACTATTGGACATCATTATTAATATTATGTCATATTCATAAATGATTATTTAATATGATATTTTCATCGAGAACTTATTTCAAATAAAGGGGGTAAGGGAGAAAAACTAGAATTCTATTTATCTGAGTTGATTTTTAGGAGATTTTAATTTCTCAAATGATATCCAATTTATCAATGGATCAATATATGTTTTTAAATTATTATTATTTAATTATTAAATCTAAATATTATGAGATTTATGTTATACTATGATGTTTTATTTGTGTCTGAATTTAATTTGAACATGAAGCTCCTTACTATTTCCATTTGCTTTTCGTGAATGAAATGCAAAAACACCTGGTGAAAAGAAGAAGACAAATTCATTTCCTCTACTTGGGATCAGGAATACCTACTTGGAGCTGTTTTCTGGCCACAGCAAGGTGCAGGACGGTGTTGCCTTTCGCATCTCCAGAGTTGAGTAGCTCATCGTTCTCATTCGTTCTGTTCAGCAAGAACTGCACGGTCTCGAAGCTGTTTGATTTCACAGTAAGATGAAGGATGGAATCACCTTGCGATGTCACAGCTCGCGAGGACTCCGGGCACGCATCCAGTAACACAGTCAAAGCATCAAGCTTGCCTCGTAAGGCTGCAGTGTGGGCGGGCATGAAGCCATCGTTGTCGGTCGCCAAGCAGAGATTGGCAGCGGCTGCGTACTGCAGCAACTCGGTCACCACGGATAAGTGGCCTTGGGCAACGGCCAGGTGCAAGGCAGAAAGGCCTTCGCGGTTGCGGCCATGCGCGAGCTCCGGGTTTACGGCGAGGATCTCCCGGACCAGGTCGGAGTGGCCGAGCGATGCAGCGATGTGGAGGGGGCTGTCCGACAGGTGAGCCGCGGCGATGCTTTGCCTGTGGAGCAGGATCCGATCTTCTTGTAGCAAACGCCGCAACAAAGTGAGGTCTCCCGCATAAGCTGCTTCCTCTAGTCTCGGATCCATGCAGAGTTACTCTCTCTCTCTCTCTCGATTTGGTCACAAACAACTCGAAGTTAGGACGCCTATATATATGCTAAAAATCTCGAGCGATTCCTCCCGGTCGGTCTTCTTGGTCCTGTCTCCATCAAGACGCCGGCCTTGTTGAAGAAGCCGTCTCCAAAACGGAAGTTGCTCCCTCTAGTCATGCATCCCATTGGTCTGGACTCCATCGAATACGTTTTCTCAGCTTGCTTTCTCGTTCGCCGAAACTACCAAGAGAATGAAGTGAAGCTGGGACAGTCGATGTGCGGTGTTTGTGTTTGAGAATGTTGATGAAACATGAATGACTTATAATGATATAGCTTTTTCTAACTTTTCTTCACGTAGAAAATGACAAGACACGACCGATCCATATGATGATAGTGTCCCTTAATATCCCCACTAACAGAAACCCGAGTAAAGGGCAAAGTTAATAGATTGTGGTGAGAACTTAGATCAAAATTAATAAATTATATAATTTTATCTCATTAAGTAAGATATATCATAGATTTAGTTAGATTTTAATTATAATTATTGATGAATAAAAAAGTTTGATTATTCTAAAATCTTTTAAGAGACTCTTTTGATGTGAAGGATTCTTATAATTATAATAATATCTTCTTGCGAAGAAACATAATATTATTTTTTATGCTTACAAACATAATATGATTTCCTATCTTCACTTAAATTATTAAGTAGTTTCAGCGAAACAGACCTCATCAACACCCTACTTCACTCTGACTGATACGTTAGGAGGGATGGATGAATGAAAGCAAGCTGAGCAAAAATATTCTACAAAGTCCAGAGCAATGGCTATCATCTCTTGAATCCATCGAATACTAGTACTAATTTCAAGCGTGTATTTAGACTTTTGTAGCTCCCTAATCCAGATGTCATCAATAGTTCTAGGAAAGAAAGAAAGAAAGAGAAGGAATTCTACAAGTCCATATATCTTGAATTGGGCTAGCAGAGCTTACTAATTCGAATGTACAATAGGGTTGTCGTTGACTTGGATTTATTTTTCTTGTAATCCTCATTTAATGATGATGTTACTTGGGAAGGAAACTTGATTTCCAAGTTTGCTGGGTCAACAAGCAAAGGACTCTAATTGGGCCAACACCCTGGCTGATACGTCACCAAGGATCTGATTTTTCTATGTTACTAAAGTGACATCGACAAGGATATATTGACTCAAAGTCATTTAGTTAATATGTAACGTTAATTAGATGATTGACTCGACTTATAGTTATAT
Source organism: Musa acuminata AAA Group (assembly GCF_036884655.1). Classification (NCBI taxonomy): domain Eukaryota; kingdom Viridiplantae; phylum Streptophyta; class Magnoliopsida; order Zingiberales; family Musaceae; genus Musa; species Musa acuminata. The sequence continues at coordinate 3,423,433 of NC_088337.1, read as the reverse complement.
CATGACCCCCCGAGTTCGACATGGGATCCCATAACTCAACGGTAGTCGGACTATACACAATCATTTTTACTATTCTAGTGATCTCAATCCAATAATTGTCTACTCCATCATAAAAAGGTCCTCTATGTGCAATTTTTAGGGAACTTTTGACTAAATATATTTGACTAAACCATCCGAACCCTTATCAACTTTAAGTATCGTAGGAACCTTATTGAGTATGTCCCAACATAATATTTTATAGTAACTTTAAGCTTTCAAAAACTTGAACTTGGGATGAACTTAAAAATGGATTGCGATAAGATTCGAATCTCATTCGCACGTCAGACAATCATGTTGGGCTGATGGCCCATATTCAGCCCATAGCCCACACCCTCTCTTAACCTAACCCTAATTAAGATTAGGGGGGTGTGGTGGCTACGTTTTAGAGGCAGATTAAAGCTATAAAAAGGCAGCAACGAGGCAGATCTTTGGAGCGACGAGATTCCAAAGAGAAGAAGGAGAACAAGGCAGAAAAGGAAGAGAAAGAAAGGGAAGAAGACAAGGACAACGCAGAGAGACTGTTCACAATCATCTAGCAGTGTTCTCATCTCAGGTCAGATCAAATCTACAGTAGACTCTTGCTATGATTACTTGGGGAGGTTTTAAATATTGTGGGCAGTGACGTGATCCTTGTATCCCAGTTATTCTCTTGTGGTTGTTGCTAGGATTTTGGGCAAGAGATTGAGATTTGTATATTCATTATTCTCATAGTGGATTATCTCTAGTTTGCCCCGTGGTTTTTACCCTTCACATTGAAGGGGTTTTCCACGTATATCTTGGTGTTCTGTTTGATTGTGTTTCCATTTTATTCCGCTGCGTATTTTGGTCTTCTAGTATTTGTTCCTATACAAAGGTTATTCCTGTTTATATCCCCATCAACTGGTATCAGAGCGGGGTTTTGGTGATTTAATTTTTGTATTTGAACATGGAGGCCAGTAATATTTCTCGTATGATTAGTTTAAATGGAAATAATTGGATGATATGGAAACCAAGAATGGAAGATCTCTTATATTGCAAAGATTTGTATGGACCTTTGCAGGGGGATAGTGCAAAACCTACAACTATGACAGATGATGAGTGGAAGAGGTTAGATCGAAAAACAATTGGGTTTATTAGACAATGGCTTGATGATAGTGTCTTTCACCATGTTTCTACTGAAATTTCTGCATATTCTCTTTGGAAAAATTGGAAAGTCTCTATGAAAGAAAAACAGCTGGCAACAAAACTTTTTTAAATAGAAAACTTGTGAACCTAAAATATAGAGAGGGTGCTTCTATTGCTGAGCATTTGAATGAAATGCAGAGTATTACTAACCAGTTATCCTCTATGAAAATATCTCTTGATGATGAGTTGCAGGCATTGTTACTTCTCAGTTCATTACCAGAAAGTTGGGAGACACTGGTGGTTTCCCTTAGTAATTCTGCGCCAGATGGTATTGTCACTATGAGTCAAGTAACAAGCAGTTTGTTGAATGAGGAGTTAAGAAAAAGTTCGGTAACATCTCAGAATGATTCACAAGCACTTATCTCAGAGAACAGAGGAAGGTCAAAGTCTAGAAGCAGTTCACATATGGGTAGGAGCAAGTCAAGATTAAGAAAAGATATTGTTTGCTATAACTGTGGTGAGAAAGGACATTACAAGAACCAATGTAAGCAACCTAAGAAGAACAAGAAAAAGGAAAAAAAAGTGGAGTCTACAGAGTCAAAGGATAATACTACAGCTACAGTGCAGGGTGGTGATTATTTGATTTTGTCTCCTTCTGATGATATTTTTTCTTATGTGTGTCAGGATCTTGAGTGGGTGATTGACACAGGTGCTTCTTATCATGCTACACCTCGGAGAGAGTTTTTTGCTACATACAGGTCTGGAAACTTTGGTGTTGTCAAGATGGGCAACTATGGCACAGCAGACATCATTGGCATGGGTGATATCCATTTAAAGACCAATCTTGGCTGCAAGTTGGTACTTAAGGATGTGAGGCATGTGGTTGACTTGAGGCTGAATTTAATTTCAGTTGGAAGACTAGATGATGAAGAGTATGAAAGCATATTTCACAGAGGGCAATGGAAGCTCAGTAAGGATTCTCTTGTTATAGCTAATGGAAAGAAATGTCATACTTTGTACAGGTTGCAGGCTAAAGCTTATGGTGAGCAGTTAAATGCTACAGAGAAAGACTTCAGTATGGAGTTGTGGCATAGGCGATTGGGACACATGAGCGAGAAGGGGCTGCAAGCTCTTTCCAAGAGAGAGGTATTACCAGATCTCAGAGGTATACATCTGAACCCTTGTATTGATTGTTTGGCTGGTAAACAACATAGAGTTTCATTTGCTAGTGCTGCTTTGTCTAGAAAAATGCATGCCTTAGACCGTGTTTATACAGATGTATGTGGTCCTTTGAGGACAAAAACTCTTGGTGGATCTGTTGATGTTCTTGGTATAAGTGGTGCACTTTATTTTGTCACTTTTATAGATGATTTTTCCAAGAAAGTTTGGGCTTATGCTTTGAAGACCAAAGATCAGGTTATTAATGTCTTCAAAGAGTTTCATGCCAGGGTTGAAAGGGAGACAGAAAGGAAATTGAAATGCATAAGATCAGATAATGGTGGTGAGTATACGGGATTGTTTAATGACTATTGCAGGTCACATGGGATCCAACATGAGATGACAGTTCCTGGTACACCTCAGCATAATGCAATTGCAGAGAGGATGAACCGCACCATCATGGAAAAGATCAGATGTATGCTTTCACAGGCCAAGCTACCCAAAAGGTTTTGGGATGAGGCTTTGAGGACTGCAGTTGATGTGATCAACTTATCACCATGTACAGCCCTAGATGGTGATGTTGTAGAGCATGTATGGTCAGAGAAAGATGTTTCCTACAAGCATTTGAGAGTATTTGGTTGTCGTGCATTTGCACATGTTCCAGATAATGAGAGGTCCAAGCTGGATGGTAAGTCTAAAGAATGTATTTTTCTTAGTTACTCACATGATCAGTTTGGTTACAGGCTTTGGGATCCAAAAAAGCAGAAGGTGTTCAGGAGCAGAGATGTGGTCTTCTTTGAGGATCAAACCTTTGAGGATTTGAAGAAGAAGGCACCAGCTAAGACTTCTGTAGAAGGATTAGCAGATTGTGACTCAGTTATTCCTCCAGTATATCAAGGTGATGGGGGAGTTGTGCAGGAAAATAGTGTAGAGCCTGATGTTTATTTACCTGCAGGACATGTTGAGCAAGAAGTAGGAGAGCAAGTTCCCGCAGAATCTCAATTGAGAAGATCTTCTAGACAACGTCAACCTTCTAGAAGATACTCTACAGATGAGTATGTGATGCTTACTGATGCAGGTGAACCAGAGAGTTACCAGGAAGCATTTGAAGAGAAGCAGTTGCAGCTTCAGAAAATTCATACAGATGACAACGGAGCAGACATGTTGACGAAGACCTTACCAAAAGAAAGACATGAGATATGCCGACAGTTGGTCGGTATGGCTTCACATTGAGGAGTCATGGGACAGCCTCCCTTATGGGCTGAAGGGGGAGGTTGTTAGGCTGATGGCCCATATTCAGCCCATGTGGGCTTTATCAGCCCATAGCCCACACCCCCTCTTAACCTAACCTAATTAAGATTAGGGGGGTATGGTGGCTGCGTTTTAGAGGCAGATTAAAGCTATAAAAAGGTAGCAACGAGGTAGATCTTTGGAGCGACGAGATTCCAAAGAGAAGAAGGAGAACAAGGCAGAAAAGGAAGAGAAAGAAAGGGAAGAAGACAAGGACAACGCAGAGAGACTGTTCACAATCATATAGCAGTGTTCTCATCTCAGGTTAGATCAAATCTACAGTAGACTCTTGCTGTGATTACTTGGGGAGGTTTTAGATATTGTAAGCAGTGACGTGATCCTTGTATCCCAGTTATTCTCTTGTGGTTGTTGCTAGGATTTTGGGCAAGAGATTGAGATTTGTATATTCATTATTCTCATAGTGGATTATCTCTAGTTTGCCACGTGGTTTTTACCCTTCACATTGAAGGGGTTTTCCACGTATATCTTGGTGTTCTGTTTGATTGTGTTTCCATTTTATTCCGCTGCATATTTTGGTCTTCTAGTATTTGTTCCTGTTAGTTTGGCAAGTCCCATAGTCCCACATCGGGAAAATCAGACTTGTTGTCTCGTCTTGGAACTATAAATAAGGGCCTGAGCTTTGAAGTCAGATGCACCACAAGAGGTACCATAAGTGGCACCACAAGAAAAACCTAAGTGTTTACTTTGGGTTTAAGTCCATACTCAGTTCAATAGTTTGGGCTTATAGTTGAGGTTTTTCTTGTTTAGTATTTTCGGGTGTTTTATGGCCTAGGAACATCTTCCTAAGGCATTTGTAATTGTCCCTCTTTTACAGTAGTAATTTGCTCCTCTTTCGTCCGTGGATGTAGGTCAAAGTCAATTGACCGAACCACGTATATATGGTGTTCTTGTCTCGCTTTTATTCTTTCCGCTTTATTGTCTTTGTTGGGTTGCCAAAATTACCCTTTGGTAAATTTCCTGGGGCTAGCTCTAACAAACTGGTATCAGAGCCAGGTTCTGGGATCTTTTGGCAACGATGACAATAACAAAGATTGTTGTCGAGAAATTCGACAGAAATGTCAACTTCGGCTTGTGGCAACTCAAGATGGAGGCCATTCTGGTTCAAGACGGAGTTGATTTGGCACTTCAGGGTGCTGAGAACATTCCATATGGTACGTCAAAGGAAGATCTTACGAGTATGGATAAGAAGGCCCGATCCAGCATCATTCTAAATCTCTCTGACGAGGTTTTACGGGAGGTAGCTACAGAGACTACGGCTAAGAGCATGTAGGACAAGCTTAAAGCTTTGTACATGAAGAGGACAGTGGAAAATCGTCTCTACTTGAAGCAGAGACTGTATATGCTTCGGATGATTGAAGGTACATCTATACTCTCGCATCTTGATAAGTTTGATTCTTTGGTTATGGATTTGGAGAATATAGATGCAAAAATTGATGATGAGGATAAGGCTTTGTTACTCTTGTGTTCTCTTCCCCAATCTTTTAAGCATTTCCGTGATACTTTGATTTATGGAAAAGAAACAGTTTTGTATCAAGAAATTAAATCTGCACTGAAATCTAAGGAGCAGATAGACAGGAATATCACTGGGGAAAGTAGAGAGAATCAAGCTGAGGGTCTGGTTGTTAGGGGGAGAATGGATAAAAGAGAATTTGATAGTAGTAGATCTAAATCTAGATCTAAATCCAGACATAGAAATTTGGAATGCAGATATTGTCATAAAATGGGGCACATTAAATCTGATTGCTTTAAATTGAAAAATAAATTAAAGCAAAAGGAAAAATTTGTTGAGAAAACTATTGAATCCGCTGAAGTTAGTGTAGCAACGGATGAGAATGTTGGAAATATTTTCTCTGCTATTGATGACAGGAAGATGTCTAAAAATGAATGGATTTTAGATTCAGGTTGTTCTTATCACATGTGTCCCAATAGGGATTTGTTTTCCACATATGAATCTTATAATGGTGGAATTGTTTTGATGGGCAATAATGCTGCATGTGATGTTATTGGTAGAGGAACAATCCGAATTAAAATGCACGATGGTATTGTGAGGACGCTCACTAATGTTAGACATGTTCCTGATTTAAAAAAGAATCTCATCTCTTTAGGCACCCTAGAGGCCCTTGGGTGTAAATACACAACTGAAGGTGGAGTTAAGAAAGTTTCTAGAAGTGCTCTTATTGTTATGAAAGCTTGTAGGTCTGGTAGCTTGTATATTCTGCAGGGAACTACTGTCACAGGTTCAATTGCAGTCTCGTCATCATTATTGTCTGATTCTGACATAACCAAATTATGGCATATGCGTTTGGGTCATATGAGCGAAAAAGGTTTGAGCATATTGAGCAAAAGATGTCTACTTTGCGGACAGAGTACTGGGCCACTGGACTTTTATGAACACTGCATTTTTGGAAAGCAGAAAAGAGTCAGCTTCACTTCTCCGGCAGTTCACAAAACGAAAGGTACTCTTGACTATATTCATTCAGACCTTTGGGGTCCAGCTCATGTTCAGTCTAAGGGTGGTGCCACGTATATATTGACTTTCATTGATGATTATTCCAGGAAAGTTTGGGTTTATTTTCTAAAGCATAAAAATGATGTTTTTCTAACCTTTAAACAATGGAAGGCTTTGATTGAGAAACAAACAGGTAAACAGATTAAGCGGCTTCGAACAGATAATGACATGGAATTTTGTGAAGGTGACTTTGAAGAATTCTGCAAAAATGAAGGAATCGTTCGGCATCGCACTGTTAGGATAACACCTCAGCAAAATGGTATGGCCGAACGTATGAACAGAATACTCTTGGAGAGAGCAAGGTGTATGATCTCAAATGCAGGGTTGACAAAAGACTTTTGAGCAGAGGCGATTAATATGGCATGTTACGTTGTCAACCGCGCTCCTTCTGCAGCACTTAACTTTAAAACTCCGGAGGAAGTTTGGTCAAGTACTCCTACTGATTATTCTGATTTAAAAATTTTTGGGTGTCCAGCATACATGCATGTAAATGAAGGAAAATTAGAGCCTCGGGCTAAAAAGTGCATTTTCCTTGGGTATTCTTCTGGGGTGAAAGGATACAGATTATGGTGTTCTGATCCCAAATCCCCAAAATTTGTAATCAGTAGAGATGTTACTTTTGATGAATTATCTATGTTATCTTCCAAAGAGGATTCTACTAGTTGTACAAATGATAGTGCGTAGAAGCAGGTGGAGCTTGAGATTGGTAGTTCAGATTCTTTTAAGTCGAACTCTTCTACTCAAAGAATGCCAGTAGGTGATCCCGAGTCTACTGACGCAGATGATCCAGAATAAAATTTATTAAAAATCATAACAAAAATATAATTGTGAAATGCCTCTACGAATTCAAGAAAAATCCAAACTCAAAATGCAACCAAGATAATAAGATAAGAAACTAAAAGGAAATAATGATAAGAGAGAAAAGCGAAAAAATAAAGATGATAGAAGGGACAATTCGAAAGAGATGGAACAACAAATTAAGATATCCTCAAAGAATAAATAAAAGAGTAACTATAACAAAAGTGAATTGTGATCGATGTGGCTAAAAATAATTCAACTAATAAATCAGATCAGCAGGTGGTTTAATAACCAAAGTCGATTAGCAGCAAAATTCAAAGATTAAATATAAATAAATCAATCAATAAATAAATAAATAAATTCTTATATGTGGGTGTGGGTTCTCTTTTGTTAGTGTCCAAAGCGCTGTTCATTTTGGATTGTATTCAATAAATGCCTCCTCGATGCGTCTCAAAACGCGAGCCACTCGCTTTCGCCTGTGCCAGCGATACAAGCGCCGAGGGGGCTGCTCCGTGCACCGTCTCGTTCGACAGGGGGGGGGCAAGGGGAGAATGAGACGCTTCACTAATATGCAGCAAAGCTCACCTTTGGGTTCAACTTCTCCGTCGGTAACAAAGAAGAGAGAAAGGAAATGAAAGCAAGAAAAAGAAATCTTTGGGGGATAACTTATGGTGGGGGCAAGCAACACAGAGGACGGACGACTCTGCATTCATGGGGGCGGACAAACCTGCTTGCTTTCTTGTCACCAGCTTATTCTCGGGCCAAACAACGGAGACGTAAAGCATGTTGTTGATGCGTATGGCTCGCAAGCGATCGATTCAGGTACAGAAAGGTAGGTTTATTTTAGGCGCTGTGCTTTGAGAGCCACTGTAGCGGATTCCTCCATTCGTTCTTTTAAGGCACCACGACCTTTTATCTTACTGGGCTTCGCCAGATGGGCTGAGACATAACTGTCACGTTTCATGGACTTGACCAGTGGAGTGGGTTCCACGTGTATATATATATATATATATATGAGGTGTCACGTTATTTATATAAATATGTGGTTGATGTGATACTATGTGATAGAAGGTATCGCCCATATGGTCACATTTAGCAAATACATTAGTGCAAACATGGAGCCTCAAAGTGATGGTACATCATGTCGACATGGCACCTCGGAGTCGAGTGGGCGATCGCCCCTTCTCGCACCATTCGAAGCTGTACAAGACAACATTGCATAATATATAGTCATTTCGAAAAGTTCGAAATGGCGTCGCGCGACGTAGATCTGTGTGTGTCGGTCGACACTCACACGAAAGTATAAGTCAATCACCTGAGGAGTCGACTGTCATAATCAGATCACGTATGACCCTTGCTTGTAAATATAAAAGCTAACCTCCTGATCGACATCAGGGGAGAAAGAATTCTCAAAACTTCACTCGATACTTAGATCTTCAGAGGAGTTAAGTTGGGAAAAACCCCTCTCGACTTCGATTTGTATGTAGAAACCTGACGACGATGAAGCGGATTGCTCATTGATAAGGAGGATCACGTTCGGAGATGACTCTCAACCTCAACCCGACTCGATGAATGTTTCAATCAATTGACCACCCGCTTTGATGCCTCTGCACATTTAAGACTGGACTGAGTCGTATTGTCATCTCGACAAGAACATAAGGGTTCCCTAACACTATCGTTGAGTTTTTTTTAATAATAAATAATAAAGATAAATTTTGTATATATGATTTTACGGTAAACGTTTTACCGATTAAACTAGTTAATATTGGAATCATGAACTTTTGAATGATCATATCATCACCCAATATCGATGAAAAATATTTACGGCAAGAGTCAAAAAGTATTATGAAGAAACCTTGATAAAATCTCTACCCTATACAAAAATATTTTGAGCAATTCACATTATCAAAGTAAATTTTTTTATGATTGGAATTGAGATTGACAGTTAAAATGCTAGCATGCTTCTACCCAGAAGAAAAGGCACAAAGACAAAAAGGACGAGTAGAAGCTGGCGGCTGATGAAAGGAATGAGACGTCAGAACAGCTGCTGTATGTATGCATATGTATGATGACTGGATAGGAGTTGAGCGAAGGACCACTGTTGCTACAGGTACGACTCAATTCATCAGCAGGATTGATTACTAAGCAATTACGATTGTTTACTGATCTTGATTTCCTAATTATTTCATTTAAGACACAGCTTAATGAGATAATTATGACCGTGAAATCAGATAACTTAACGAAAATTTCATATCAAGTTTTTTTCTTCGATTAATTTTCTTCTTCCAAACGATGATTTATAGACGAGAATTGTCATTTATATAATAATATAATAACCACTATAATAATATAAAATGTCATGATGCATATAAATAAACCATCTTAAATTATGTGTTTCATATTATATATATATTATGTAAATATTCCTACATTCTAAACATAAAACTGTGATGATTGATGGATACGAAATGAGTACTGTCGATAACGATGCAGTCCTATTTGCGACTCAACCATGCATCACGATTCCGATTCCAAACTTACACTTGTATTGAGGTACGACCATGGCATGACGTCCAGGAAAAGGGGGTGAGTTAGGTATGATGTTGCTGCACTCGTTCTCTCACCACGTCATCGTATCGTACGTACGTGATGATACATGGAGAGCATCACGTATTGCGCCATTGCCATATTGCCGATGAAGCGGGTACACATGTCTTTTGGACTCATGTGGAATCTTCATGATGAGTGTTGACCGATTTATTCTGATAGATGGTGACACTGGGAGTTTATAAAGTTTTGATTTTTTCTTTTATTTCTCCATCTTAATACCCATGAACCCTCGATTCAATATCAAAATGATGAGATTGATTATTGATTATATCAAAGTGGATAAGGTGGAGTGTTTGATTCGATACATAAAATTATGTGCAACATAAGTATAGGCACACAGTTGTTAATGATTGATAATTCTGTACATTAAATCCTTGTTATCTTTTATGCACCATTTAATATTATGTCGGTTCTAATTATCGGTTTTATAAATATATTAGTGCATCATTGTACTAATGATAAGTTTTAGATCTGAATCCAGTTCTTTTAAATAAATACATCATTAATATGTAAGAGATATAATGTTCCACAAAACTCTCATAAATCATCTGTAACAACAAAACCAAAGTTACTAATGATTAAAGCAAATTACATTCTGAAAATAAGATAAAGTAACTTTAAAAGATGATAAAGGATAAACCATATAAGAATAATGATAGGTCATATTATTCTATTATTGAGCTATTCAATATATAAATAAATATTAAATAATTTACAAAAGAAAATACTCCTGCCAGAATTATTATCAACCCGCCCACCATAATCTTCGTGCGGACGGCAATGACCCTTGTGGGGCCTCCCTGACTTTCTCCTTCTCCATCTTTCTTCTTCCAGCATCCACCTTTGCGCAACAAGCATATGATCGCTCTAATGCACACCCAAACCATGAAGAGACTGAGGATTCCGAACCAACTCATGAGAAGGATGACAGTGGAGAGCTGATAGGAAAACATTCGCACAATGGCGATCGAGAATGCTAATGCCGTCGAGAACACCGCCAGCCATAGAATCCACTTTAGGATTCCCGTCACAATTTTCTGCTGTCTTGGCACACAACAAATCAACAAAAGAATGATGCTCAAGGATGCAAACAACCCGAACATGTCGAACAGTAGGAATAACTGTAAGCATAAAAATCTGAAATTACGCTATATCATTAATGCGGAAATAACCTATATGTCAGGATTTGAAATCAATACATAGATCTACCCCACACCACCTCAACCCTAGAGATCCTGTCCGTTTATAGGCGAGAGCAGAGCGTCTACGATGAGACGATGAGATGAGATCTCAGAAGATTTCCTCCCATCAAGGATATCTCCGTGGCTAAAATATCTGAACGGAATCCAATCTGTTATATATCTTATTCAATAAAAGGGCCATATATTCTAACATTCTCCCACTTGGCCCATTAATTGATAAGATATAAAAGAGATACAAAATCAAAACAAACAAAACAAAATTTGTTTGAAAACAATTTTACCTAATTGGATTCCAAGAAATTTTGAAAAGCATTTTATACATGGCCATGTTTTAAAAATAAGCCAATAAGTCCAATAATCACAATAATACTATATTAAGTCCAACTATCAATGCGAGTCATAGCGGTTGTATTTCATCAATGTCATACTCCCTTCTATGTACCACAACATTGTTAGTCTTTCCTAACATAGTCCATAATGACCCCTGTAATTTGTCTTATCAAGACAATCCTGTTATTACATTCAACCATAATATGCATAAACATAAATGTAAACAGGATAACAGAAACAGATAACTTTAATTAAATAAAATGTCAATAATAGCATCCACATAAACATGCATCACCGTATCCTTTATGGCTTGCTCACAAGCCCCATTCTAAGAACATGTTCTTTGAATATTTTGCACTGTAAGGCTTTTGTCAATGGATCAACAATCATCATAGTGGTGCTCAAGTTCTCAATTGACACTTGCTGTTTCTGGACTCTTTCTCTAACCACCAAGTAATTTATCTCAATGTGCTTGGAACCACTAGAGTACTTGCCATTCTTAGAGAAGAAAACTGCTGCGGTGTTATCACAAAATATCTTCAGCGGCTTGGCAATTGAGTCGACCACACCAAGTCCTGAGATAAAATTTCGCAGCCATAAAGCTTGATTTGTGGCCTCAAAGCATGCCACAAATTCAGCTTCCATTGTTGATGATGCAATAAGCGATTGCTTTGCACTTTTCCAAGAAATTGCCCCACCAGCTAACATAAATACAAATCCTGAAGTGGACTTCCTGCTGTCGAGGCAATTTGCAAAATCAGCATCTGAATATCCAGTTACTTCAAGCTGATCAGATCTCCTGTATGTGAGCATATAATCTTTTGTCCCTTGTAGATATCTCATTACTTTCTTTGCAGCTTTCCAATGTTCCATTCCTGGGTTGCTTTGATATCTTCCCAGCATTGCAACTGCAAAACTAATATCTGGTCTTGTACAGGTTTGAGCATATAATAGACTTCCAACTGCGCATCCATAAGGAATATTCTTCATTTGATTCTTTTCTAAGTCATTTCTTGGGCACTGGTTTTGACTGAATTTTTCACGTATCAATATATCCTTTCTGAGACAATCCAAATAATCCTTGAGATCTATCTCTGAATATCTCAATGCCAATAACATAGGATGCCTCATTCATATCAACCATCTTAAAGTTCTTGTTGAGAAATATCTTGGTTTCGTGCAATAAACCAAGATCACTACTGGCAAGTAAAATATCATCCACATATAAGACCAATATAATAAACTTGCTCCCACTTACCTTCAGGTATATACACTGATCAACAGTGTTTTCCTTAAATCCGAAGGAAGTAATGGTATTATGAAACTTTATATACCATTGTCTGGAAGCTTGTTTAAGGCCATAAATGGATTTCTTAAGTTTACAAGCCCAACTTTCTTTTCCCTTTTCTATGAATCCTTCAGGTTGTTCCATATAGATTTCCTCATCCAGATCCCCATTCAGAAATGCCGTTTTCACATCCATCTGATGCAACTCAAGATCATAATGAGCTACTAATGCCATAACGATTCTCAATGAGTCCTTTTTAGAAACAGGAGAAAAAGTCTCATTATAGTCGATGCCTTCCTTCTGAGAAAAACCTTTGGCCACAAGTCTGGCTTTATATCGTTCGATATTGCCCGTTGAGTCACGTTTTGTCTTAAAGACCCATTTACAACCGACTCTTTTACAATCATTGGGCAATTCAACGAGATCCCAGACATCATTCTGTACCATTGATTTTAACTCTTCTTTCTGTAGGGAAATCATACGGGGCGACATCATATGCGCAGCGGAAGAACAAGAAAACAAAAATCCCCGATTCCCAAAAAGATGTTCATCGTCGTGCGAAGATTGGTGCGCAAAATCCGCAAAAACACAAAACTGCGTATAGAGATTGTGTTACCTAGGGAGATCGTATATCCCTGTTTCCTTGCAGATCCTTAGGAGAGGGTGAAGGAGGTCAAGCGTCCTCCTCTCTAGCGGTGATCCACACAGCAGGGTTGCGACGACGCTCCTCAAAACTCCAGGCCTACTCTGAGGTGGAGAGGGAGAGGAGAATAGGAAGGGCAAGCAAAGACTCTAGCCTATGAGGCTGTGAATCCCTCCTATTTATAGAGATCCCGTGTCAAAACCCTAATGGGTCCTTTCCCTAGTAGGTATTGGATCTGCATCCAATAAGACAAGGGCTCCGTCGGATATCTCATATCCGAACCTCTACTCATCGCAATGCCTACCATATGTGTGTGACCCTCTAGGCCCAATATCGAGCTGGCCGTGAGTCATACCTGTCAGAACTCCTTCTAACTCAGTGAATTATTATCTCTGTAATAATTCACTCGACTCATCGACTACGGAAGTACTAGGCCACTACACCGTAGTCCCCAGACGATACAGGGGAATCCAATCCATTGGACCTGTCTGTCCTCAGTTACCATGTACCTATAGTCCCTCATCCATCTAATATCCCAGAGACCGTATATCGAGCATGGTGCTGTCAGACCCATACGGTTTCTACTCGAGTCTCGCTCTAATCGGATTCTCCCGGAGAACTCTTTCTCTCTCAACCCGAATGACCCTGGCCAGGGATTTGTCTGAGCAAGAACACATGGGATATTCCTCTCATGATACCGAGAGTGGATGATCCTCTATCGACACTCAATAGCCCTCGTAAGGTCGACTACCACTCCCAATGACCAGCTGTACTAGATCTGGGAACAGCCAAACCTATAAGTCTGGTATCAAAGAGTGGAGCACTCATACAGGACATCCTTGGTGTCTCAAGTCTAAGAACCAGATACACCACTAGGACTACGGAATCGTTGTCTGACAATAAGGCATCATCAACCATCCAGCATTCCGTAAGCGGATCAATCAGTGAACTCATTCTCCAATGAGCACTTGTACTGTATCCCTAGTGTCCCTACACGAGCAGCTATGAGATCAGCTGCATCCATCATATGAACGGGTATACAGCACACCAGTCTATCCGGTTATCACGATGTCCCTCTCGAGTAACCTATGACCGGGATTATTTAGGATATGTGTTTAAAGGTGAATCGATCTCATTATCATGATCTCATCACGATCCGATTCCCATTGCACAAATCCAAGGACATCACAATATATATGCATTTATGCAATAGTTATAAAGTGATATACGCCAAAATATAATAAGCAAAAAGATTCTGTATCAAGTCACACGTGCCATCACTCACGTGATTGGCTTGCTGGGCACTTATGACTAGCACTTTCATTGCATCATACCATTTTTCAGAATCGTTACTTTCCATGGCTTGTGAAAACGATAAGGGGTCTCTTTTTATTCCTATATCATAATCTGATTCTTGTAGATATACAACATAATCATCAGAAATGGCATGTTTCCTTTTCCTTTGAGATCTTCTCAAATCTGCCAATTGTGATTGTTCTACAAGATCATCAGCGGCGACATCAACATCATGTGAAAGTTCTTGAATGTTATTTTGTTGTTCACCCCCATCAATACTCTCATTGATTTGAGGAACAACAATCTCTCGGACAGGAGATGATATGGGAGAATTAACCTGAATCTCCTCGATATCAAAATTAATCCTTCGAGATTTTTCACTCCCACTGATTTTGCCATTTTCTAGGAATTTTGCATTACCAGATTCTACTATTCTCATACTATGATTAGGGCAATAAAATCTGTATCCCTTGGATTTTTCTGGATAACCAATAAAATATCCTGAAATAGTTCTTGGATCCAATTTCCTTTCATGTGGATTGAATACTCTTATTTCTGCAGGACATCCCCAAATATGTAAATGTCTCAGACTGGGCTTCCTACCAGTCCATAACTCAAATGGAGTCGATGAAACTGACTTGCTAGGAACCCTGTTCAAGATGTACATAGCTGTCCTAAGAGCTTCACCCCACATCGACTCAGGTACAGAGGAATAACTCATCATGCTCCTAACCATATCCATCAGAGTACGATTTCGCCTTTCAGCAACACCGTTCTGCTGTGGCACACCTGGTAATGCATATTGAGTACAAATACCCCGTTGTTCTAGGAATCTAGCAAAAGGACCAATATTTTGACTAGATCCATCATATCTGCCATAAAATTCACCACCTCTGTCAGATCTGACAATTTTAACTTTTCTATCTAATTGTCTCTCAACCTCATTTATGTATACTTCAAGAGTATCAACGGCTTGAGACTTTTCATGTATTAGATAAACTTTGCCATATTTAGACAGATCATCTATAAATGTGATGAAATATTTTTCCCCACTAAAATAAGGAATATGGAGTGGTCCGCAGATATCAGTATGAATAATCTCAAGGAGTTCTTTACTTCTTATGGCATTTTTCTTTATTTGTTTAGTTTGCTTTCCCTTAATGCAATCTATACAAATATCAAAATCAGTGAAGTCTAAATGTTCCAAAATATTATCCTTCACTAATCTTTCAATTCTTTCCTTGGAGATATGCCCCAATCGTCTATGCCACAATATGGAAGATTTTTCATTATTGAAACTACGTTTCAATCCAACATTTGATTGCAGGGTCATTAGTGTCTTTGCAAACTCAAGATCCAAATTAATTCTGTATAAACCATCACAAAGAATTCCAGAACCAACTTTTATTGAATCGTAAAATATGCTGAGTTTGCCACTACCAAATGAAATACAATATCCCAACTCATCAATTCTAGAAAGGGAAATCAAATTTCTAGAAATTGTAGGGACATAACATGTGTCAACAAGATCCATCAAGTGACCCGTCTCTAAGCGTAGACGATAAGTTCCCATTGATATCACTTTCGCTTTAAGACGATTTCCCATAATGATGAATCTTTCATGTTCTTTTGGTTTCCGAATTGAAAGGAATCCCTGCATGTTATTTGTAACATGAGTTGAAGCACCGGAATCTATCCACCAAGTGTTAGAAGGAACTTCTGTAATATTTGATTCGAAACATACAAAGGTCGAGTTAATACCTTTCTTTTCGAACCAAGTCTTGCGTTTAATGCAATCCTTCTTCACATGTCCTTTCTTGCCACAAAAGAAGCACTTTACAGTAAAGACTTTCTTTTCATTAGTCTGTTTAACATTTCCAGACTTAGCAAATCTCTTTGATGGATGATGCTTCAACTTTCTTTTCTTGTTACCACCTCCTTGAGTAGTCATCATGACATTATATGAATTTTCCTGCCTTAATCTCAATTCTTCCTGAACACACATGCTAGTCAACTCATTCAAGTCCCACTTATCTTTATTTGTATTGTAGTGAATCTTGAATGGGTCAAATTGAGAAGGAAGAGAATTGAGAATAAATTGCACAAGGAAGGATTCATCAACATTCATGCCTAATGTTTTAAGTTTTGCAGCTTTGTCAGCCATATTGAGGATATGATCCTGAATTCCTCGAGTACCATCATACTGAGCTGTAGTCAGTTCTTTCATCAATGTGCCAGCCAATGACTTATCAGCAGATTTAAATCTGTCTTCAATAACCTTTAAATATTCCTTTGCGCTAGTTGCAATCGGTAATGA
Source organism: Musa acuminata AAA Group (assembly GCF_036884655.1). Classification (NCBI taxonomy): domain Eukaryota; kingdom Viridiplantae; phylum Streptophyta; class Magnoliopsida; order Zingiberales; family Musaceae; genus Musa; species Musa acuminata. The sequence goes on along the minus strand of NC_088337.1, from coordinate 3,406,828 downwards.
AGTCTTTATGTTATTTGCAATTGTCATTCTTATGAACATTAAACTAAGCCTATCAGATCTTTCCCAAGTCTTCATTTCATTAACTTGTTCTGCAGTACTTTCATCAGTCAGGTCTGCAGGCTTTTCAACAAGTAATGCTAGATCAAGATCTAATACACCTAGTGTGAATTGCACATGCTCTAACCATTCTGAATAATTTGATCTAAAAAGTACAGGGACACTTGAAGCATATGAATGTATATGCGGAAGTACCACTGCAAAAAGATATATAACAACATTAATGCTTTGAGTTTGTCAAAAATTGATGAACTATTGATATCATCTATATTACACCTTTGGGTGAAATATTGACATATCTAGTGTTCACTCAAGAATATTTTTGGAGGACTGATACCATCCTTGAGGAATATGTATTGTTACCTTTGGGTATACAACCCTAAACTGCAAGGATATCTAAAATAGTATCATCCTACCCCATCACATAATTATTTGAATTAGATTCTCCTTTGGGATTATCTAAATCTCCTAATTATATGTGCCATTATGAATATTATTTCTTTAATATCATTTAGGACTAATTCTTTAATATTATTTTATAAGTCATTAGTCCAGGTCACTTTGGTGGCTACAAGACTAATGCCATGATATAAAATAAAAATGTCCTATAAATGATAAAACTTTTATTGTAATTTATATCACAAAAGTCTATCATCCTAGGCCACTTTGGTAGCTACTAGTCAGATAAAACTTAAGGAAATAAATTATAAATAATATTCATCAATATTTCTTTAATTTTGCTAAACAGTTCAATAATAAAACAATAATAATTATTGAACATTTATGTAAAGAGTTCAATAATAAATAACCATAACAATTATTGAACATTAATGCAAAGCAATTCAATAATAAATAACAATAATAATTATTGAAATTTAATATAAAGCAGTTCAATAATAAATAACCATAACAATTATTGAACATTAATGTAAAGCAATTCAATAATAAACAATAATAATAATTATTGAATATTAATGCTAAGTAGTTCAATAATAAATAACCATAATAATTATTGAACAATAATACAAAAACAGTTCAATAATAAAATAACAATAATAATTATTGAACATAATGCAAAAAAAAATAGTTCAATAATAAAATAACAATAATGATTATTGAACATTAATAAAACTCATATGATAATTTCAAGCATATACATGTGAATAAATAAATAAAAATTCCAAAAATAATAATTGGATTTTTAATTTTATTTACCACATATATAATGAATAATTCATATGAGAAAACCATAAAATAAACCATAATTTATAGTTTTTTTTAATCAAAATTAAATCAAATCAAATAATCAAAAAATATAATTATGATTAAATTTAATCATAATTATAATAAATGATATTTATCAATTTTATAATTGAGAATATAACCTAAATTTCTCAATTTCATAATGATAAAAACCGAAAATATTTGATAGGATATAAATAAAAAATATGCGAATGGCAGAACTGTAATTTGGCAGAAATTAGACCCGAGGGCAAAACCGTAAATATGTTGTCAGAACTGTAATTACGATATTTGCATAGGGTAAAACTGTAATTTGCTTTCAAAACCCTAGCCTCGAGGATAAAAACGTAAATATGCCAAAACCCTAATCTGCCATCGCCGCCGCCGCCTGCGCGAGCGGCGCTGCCGCTGCTGCCTGCGGCCTGGCCGCCTGTACGCGGCTGCGGGCTGCCGCCTGTGCGCGGCTGCCAGCGGCCGCCTGTGCGCTGCCACTGCCGCCGCGGGGCTGCTACTGCTCACGCGCGGCCGCTGCGGCGGTTCCTGCCCGCGGGTGGCTGCTGCCAGCACGCGGCCGCCGCCTGTGCACAGCCAACTCACGCATGGCCGCCACCTCGGCTGTCTGCCTGCGTGCGGCCGACCGTCGCATGGACGGATTCTGGCCGTGTGCGACCGGGGTTCTGTGATGCCGTCGCAAGGATGGGGTTCTGTGATGCTGTCGCAAGGACGGAGTTCTGTGATGCCGTCGCAAGGACGGGGTTCTGTGATGCCGTCGCAAGGACGGAGTTCTGTGATGCCGTCGCACGGACGGAGTTCTTAGAGAATCTTGATGAGATTTTGCTATTGTTAAGATGTTTCACTCTTTCTTGATCACACATGTACATCATGAATATAATAGAGGAGCCAAATGCCTAGCGAACTACGCTAGAGTGCATCTAATTACTATTTTTAGGTGAGGAGAGTGGCTCCCAGAACTTTTCTTTTCCTGATTATTATCTCATACATTTGGGATGATTTTTGTACCCTATGATATCTAATAAATTTTTTTTTTTCCTTCTTGCAAAACAAAAAAAAGTATGTCAGGATTGACGTTGATGACGTACAGGAACAATGTTTACAGAAAAGCAAATGGAAAACACACTAAAATGAACTTCCATTAATTTTTATATAGAAGATGGCGTACAGGAACAAGTTTACAGAAAAGCAATTTACATTCTGAAAATAAGATAAAGTAACTTTAAAACATGATAAAGGATAAACCATATAAGAATAATAATAGGTCATATTATTCTATTATTTGACCTATTTGCTACGTAAACAAACACGAAAATATTTAGAATAAGAAATACTCCTGAAAGAATTATTACCAACACGCCCACCACAATCTTCGTGCAGATGGCAACAGCCCTTGTGGGGCCTCCGTGGCTTTCTCCTTCTCCATCTTTCTTCTTCCAGCATCCGTCTTTGCGCAACAAGCACCTGATCGCTCTAAAGCACACCCAAACCATGAAGAGACTGAGGATTCCGAACCAGCTCAGGAGAAGGATGCCAGTGTAGGGAGGATTAGAAAATATTCGCACAATGGCGGTCGAGAATGCTAATGCCGTCGAGAACACCGCCAGCCATAGAATCCACTTTAGGATTCCCGTCACCATTTTAGTCTGTCTGGGCACACAACATATCAACAAGAGGATGATGCTCAAGGATGCAAACAACGCGAACATGTCGAACAGCAGGAATAACTTGAGACCATGTTTTAGAACTGCCTCCCCTTCACTTGAAATCCCATCAAGATCAACGTCGCCACCACCATTAGTGTTGCTGGTTTGTTGTTGTACCTTTCTTTTAAGTTCAGACCATACTTTTCGGGGGCTGCGGTCATCCGTAGAAGGTCTAGCCTGGCGTCGGAAGGGGTGCCAACGATTTGGTCGGCTTCTAATTGATTCTAATTGATTCAAGTCTGGATAATGATTCAGATATTTAAGATTTTATAAATATATTAGTGCATCATTGTACTAATCAAGTTTTAGATTTGAATCCAGTGTTTTTAAATGCATCATTAATATGTAAGAGATATAATGTTCCACAAAATTCTCATAAATCATCTGTAACAACAAAGCAAAAGTTAATAATGATTAAAGTTACAGATTTACTAACTATATACCGTGGAAAAAAAAAACAGAAAAGCAAATTACATTCTGAAAATAAGATAAGGTAACTTTAAAAGATGATAAAGGATAAACCATATAAGAATAATGATAGGTCATATTATTCTATTATTGATCCTTTTCTTATATACATAAACACTAATAAATTTATAAAAACAAATATTCTTAAAAGAATTATAATCAACATGCTCACCACGATCTTCGTGCAGATGGCAAAACAGTCGTTCTGGGGCCTCCATGGTTTTCTCCTTCTCTATCTTTCTTCTTCCGGCATCCACCTTTGCGCAACAAGCACCTGATCGCTCTAAAGCACACCTGTTATGAAAAAAAGTGTTGTCGCTGATGAGTCAGCACGACCCGGTCCACGGGTCGATATCAGGAGTCTTCTATCGACTGAGCTAGATGCCGAGGTCGACCGGGCCCTCGCGACGGAGTGTTGATCATCGTTCCTTGGTGTGCTGATTCGAGCACTGTGTATGTCGAGCTGCGTCTCTCTTTCTCCGGGGTGGTTGGCAGCTTGTCTTCGTGAGGTGGCGACGCCCTCGGGAAAGGGTGCTGGTTGGCGTTAGTCGGGATCCGGGCCGGTTGGCTACTCTCCTTCGTGCACTGGACGACGATTCTCGAGTGGTTGGCAGTTCGTCTTCGTGAGGTGGCCACCTTTTCCTACAAAAATGGCCCTCGTCGGGATCACCCGACAAGGCCCCTCCAACGAGCAAGTCAGTCGAGTGACCGATTGATTTGTTTTTTACCTCCTCCCCGCCAGATGCTGGCTAGAGGTCTGTATATTACTGTACGTGGGTCGATCGTACGCAGGTTGGCGTGGTGGACGTGCCGAGCAATGCCTTAGCAAAGATTCTAACTTGGCGTGTCTTGGGAGCGGCATCGTCTCGGGGTTCCCAAGGCTGAGCAGTGCATTAGTACGAATTCTGACCTGGCGTGTCTTGGGGGCCAAATTATATCGTATCACTTCTCCCCCCCTCTAAGGCGTGTCGTAGGGTCCTTAAAAGGTCGGGCGACATGCTTGGGTCGGAGTGAGGCTGATGGCTCATGAGGGGAAGTTGGATTAACTCATTGTGGGGCAATTTAGAGGGATAGTGTCCCGTGCTTTGGGCAGGATTGACTCTGCTGATCGGGCGGCAGGAGCCTGATGAGGCAAAACCGATGAGGCAAAACTGACGTGCCGTAGGTCGGATAACGGGTTTGGCATGACCCGGAGTTACGGCTGCCGAGTTTGCAAGTTGGCGAGTGAGCTAGAGTGACTCGGTTTGAGATTTGACGAGTAGTGAGTTGGGGATTGACATGGAGCAACTCGGGTAATGGACTAGTCTGGCAAGGCGTGGCTTGGGAGTTAGATTGGCTGAGATGCGACTGAGGCATGGCTTAGGTGTTGGATTGGCCGAGGTGTACTGAGGCGTGGCTCGGGCGTTGGATTGGCCGAGGTGCGATTAAGGCATGGCTCGGGCGTTGGATTGGCCGAGGTGTGTGGCTCGGACGTTGGATTTGGCTGAGATGCGACTCGAGCGTTGGATCGGCCGAGATACATGGCTTGGGCATTGGATGGCCAAGGTGTGTGGCTCGGATGCTAGATTTGGCCGAGAGTAGACTCGGGCGTTGGATTGGTCGAGATGCATGGCTCAGATGCTGGATTTGGCCGAGATGTGACTCGGGCGTTGGGTTGGCCGAAATGCGACTCGAGCGTTGGATTGGCCGAGATGTGACTTAGGCGTTGGGTTGACTGAGATATGACTCGGGCGTTGGATTGGTCGAGATGCAACTCGGGCATTAGATCCATGGGATCAGAGCTGCCGTCGTATGTCTCCAATGTCGGTAGGCTGAAGTTGAGAGGTACCGGCTTACCCTATATTTCCTAAGTGAAAGGGGACCCGCCCGAGTCACCTTCGCTGGACTCGCCCCGCGATTTTCGAAACTCACGCTGGAACGCGTCCAGACGCTGGTTGACCCAGGACAATTGGGCCCTAAGTGAGTCGTCCGCCGAGTCAGATGATACAGTGTCAGGCTCGAAGTGGGGTAGTGTGACTCGGCAAGGTGTGGGTATGCTCTGCTCGGGCGGACCTCTCGGGTCCATCATTTGGTCTTGGGCTTCTCCTGTCTCGACCTGGTCTCGGGCGCCAGCAACGATCTAGCGTCGAGACCGGGATCCCCCCCATCTCGAAGGATGGGGAGAGGCTGATCTCCGAGCCCGACAAAAGGGTGACCGGCTAGTGGTTCTCCCTCGGGGATACCTCCCGCGGGATGCTCATGCGACATGTCCTCCTTCTAGTACCAAAATGTTAGTGAACAAATGTGTGGTGACTGGTGAGTCAGCACGACCTGGTCCACTGGTCGATGTCAGGAGTCTTTTGTCGGTTGAGCTGGATGTCGAGGTCGACCAGGCCCTCGCGATGAGGTGTGGATCAGCGTTCCTTGGTGTGCCGATCCGGGCGCTGTGTATGCCGAGCTACATCTCTCCCTCTCCAGGGTGGCTGGCAGCTCGTCTTCGTGAGGTGACCACGTTTTCCTACAAAAATGGCTCTCGTCAGGATCACCTGATGAGGCCCCTCTGACGAGCAAGTCAGTGGAGTGATCCATTGATTTTTTCCTTCATCTGCCAGATACTGGCTAGAGGTCTTTATATTACTGTACGTGGGTCAGTCATACGTAGGTTGGCATGGTGGACATGCCGAGCAGTGCCTTAGTATGGATTCTGACTTGGCATGTCTTAGGGGCGACGTCGTCTCGGGGTTTCCGAGGTCGAGCAATGCCGTAGTACGGATTCTGCCTTAGCGTGTCTTGAGGGCCAAAATATGCCGTATCACCAACGATTTAGTCGGCTTTTGTGTGAGGCGACAGTGGCAGAGGCTATGGCATCGGTCGGTGACGATTTCGGCCGAGTCTTCCCTTCTTCTTTTGCGGCGGTTCTTCCACCTGCTGCCCGAATCAGTTCTCCCAACAATAGATCTCCATGTTTGCAGGGTGAATCCAGTAGCATATCAAGGACGGTGTCGCCTCTCATGTTTGTGGCGTTAGCTTCGATACCTCGTCGTCCCAGAAGCAACTTCACGGTCTACATTCAATTGTATTACCAGAGTTATGAACAGGAAGTTCCTTAGTATTTCCACTAGTTTTTTTTTGAATGAAACGCAAAGAGTATTTATCTTTTGCCATGAGAAAGTTCTCGTCTCAGAAGGTACAGAGATGCATAAACTGTTGGGCTGACGGGCTGACAATCCATCAGATTCAGCTAATAGTGAGTTTTAATAGCCTACGGTCTTATCCTTTTAAGTGAAACCCTAAATCAAATTAGGAGGTATAATTGCTTGTTTTGAGAAAGAAAAACTACACCAACGTAGATAAAAATTATAATAATATCTTAATTCCAAAAGAAAAAGGAGAAAAAGACAGAAAAAAGATTACTCTCCTTCGTTTTGGAAAAAGCTTTGGCGCATGAGTACATCATATGACATAGGTCCCATGACTTGCAAAAATGAGCAAGTCAAAAAGCAGCTACCATTAATTGAAATCAATGAAGAGGCATCTAACTTTAGGAAATGTGAATTATTAATCATAAGTAAAAGAATCCATGGAAACCACAAGATAGAAAGTTGTTCAGTGGTCCAACTTCCTATTCTAGATGTTCCTCCTCATGTCCTTGCATGAATATAGACAATGACCAATAGCTTGTGGTGCCAAATTAGTCTTGTAAGTCCTCACTGTGGCTTTCTATCTAACATCACAAAGTTGTAATCTTTTCTTTCCCAAAAGTTGATGCATAGTTTTCCATTAAGATGGCAACGAAAATGAAAGATGATTTCTTTATGATTTCATAATTTTCTTTGTTTACCAATCATCAACTTTCTTGTTCCAAGTCAATCGGCTAAGAACAAAAAACATTGTCATGTTACTATGGATTGTAACGTAAAACATTCATCCGATCATCTAGAATTCGAGCTATCAATTTATTTTTGCTTCTTTCTCTTATCTTAGATATTTAAAGATGTATGTTAAGTATTGAAGGACTCTATTAAATATATTTTCAACATTAGTCTTTTGAGAATATGAAATTTAAATTAGTTATGAAGTTTTCATAGCCCCATGGTCTCTCGATGTTTGTTAGTCTTCGCTTGTATTGCATAAGAAGGTTTCAAAGTTATAAGAAGAATATAAAGTCTGACTCGAAGAGGAAACATTTTTAAGTGAATCAAATGATGAAGCTCGAAGAATGTATTATTGCATTATTAGGTTAGATTTCAAAGTTTCAAGGAGTATATAAAGTTTGGATAAAGAAGAAATATTTTTAAACGACCGAAACGATGAAACTCAAAGGATGTATTATTGCATTATTAGCTTATAAAACACCTTGATTCGATCTAATTAGTCAAATATCTAATTAGCTTATAAAACTCAAATATCTAATTTACGTATGAGTCATTATCCAACTAGACTCGAGTCTTACGACCTATGTCACCATGATTCGGTGGCTCTTTACGTCAACCAAATCTTTTATTGTAGATGCATGTCTCATTCCCTCGTTGCTCAAATCTTTTATTGTAAATGCATGTCTCATTCCCTCATTGCTCTATCATCCATTCAAGTTCATGCATGCTGAGTCAGAGCACTTCACATGAGGCCAACAATTAACAATGACTTGCACCAAGTCTATTCGAAGACTTTGACCATAAGAGGTATTGATTCAAGGTTGCATGAGAGGTAAAAAGATTGTCCTAATATTTGATTTGGATTAGTTTTAACCTAACTAAAATAACGTATTATCTTATGATTGCAAAGAAAGATACAAAACAATGCATATGCTCGTGGTTTGATCACTTTAATATCTTAATTACCTTAGCTTAGTGACTTTTAATGGACTTGTCGTTAGGATTCCTAACATGGAACTATTAGGGGTGCCACTTTTAACTGCTAAATATTATTCTACGTCAAGTGCGATCGGACCATTGGCATCAACTTTCGCAAAGAAGGATATATTTATGGGAAAAAACTCAAGCTTATGCTTTTTATATTTTTAATTTTTCCTCCATTCTATTTTTTACAATAGTATTTTTTTAAAATATTATGACATTAAAATATATGAGTTTGATTGTGAATATATAATCTTCCGGTTAAGAGTCAAAATCTTTATAAATCAAGTTCTCTAAGTCATTTAATAAAATATATTAAAATATAATATAGGAATAAAGATATGATCGATACTTTAGGTTAAAACGGTTGATACATTCCAAAAACCTTTGTGTCATATGGATGATTCTTCGAATGGATGGGTTGGTGGAACTGTTATCGATTAAGCATAGTAGAATTGTGATCATGAGAGAAAAAGACAACTAAAAGGATGACTCTAATGCTTGTTTGCTTATTTGATGATCAATGTATAAAAAGATAAAGTTGGGCACCTCATCCAATCCCTTATATACTCAAATTAAGATTGAAATAAAAAGTGAAATCATAAGTAAACAGTAATTGATATTGATAATAATAAATTGAAGAAATAGCAAGCCTTTTTTTGTGGGACTTAGGTGTCTATCATATGACATAGGTTTGCTCTTCATGCTGAGCTAATAGTCATGTGATATATGATTGAGGTGGGTTCTCCCTACTAATTTCACTTGAAATTAATGATAACTTGTAATTTTATTACGAAATTATAAATTTGTATATTGAATTTTGATTTTTGGGGAATTTAACCATATTACTATACATATAACATATATAAAAGTAATAAATACTTATTTTTATAATAAAAATAAAAAAAAACTTATGACAAGTCTATAGTTGTAAATCCATCTTCATCATAGAACAAATTTTAAAAGCTTGATGAAAAGGAAAAAAAATAAATGTAATTGAACAATAAATTGTGACATCAAACTTTAAAATAATAATAATAATAATAGTAATAATAATAATAATAATAATAATAATAATAATAATAATAAATAATAATAACCACCGAAAGAGTTGATGACAATAAAAACATGTAGCAGAGGGGTTGCATAATATATATTTGAAGAATACATTCATTATATTTCCAAATAAAATAAATATCCTAAAAAAATTAAATAAAAATAGTAATAATATAAAAATATTATAGTTGATACAGAAAAAAAATCCAAATTAGACATAAAAGATATTCTAAAGTCCTTTCATATAATAAAAAAAAAGTATTTATGATGGGTTAATTATGTTTTTTTTTTTGAAGTGCAACATAAGTATAGGCACACAGTTGTTAATAATTGATAATTCTATACATTAAATCCTTGTTATCTTTTATGCACCATTTAATATTATGTCGGTTCTAAATTATTCAAGTCTGGATAATGATTCAGATATTTAAGATTTTATAAATATATTAGTGCATCATTGTACTATTGATAAGTTTTAGATCTGCTGAATCCAGTGTTTTTAAAGAAATACATCATTAATATGTAAGAGATATAAATGTTCCACAAAACTCTCATAAATCATCTGTAACAACAAAACCAAAGTTAATAATGATTAAAGCAAATTACATTCTGAAAATAAGATAAAGTAACTTTAAAGGATGATAAAGGATAAACCATATAAGAATAATGATAGATCATATTATTCTATTATTTGGCATATTTAATATATAAACAAACACTAAATAATTTACAATAAGAACTACTCCAAAAATAATTATCATCAACGCGCCCACCACAATCTTCGTGCGGATGGCAACGGCCCTTGTGGGGCCTCCCTGACTTTCTCCTTCTCCATCTTTCTTCTTCCAGCATCCACCTTTGCGCAACAAGCCTCTGATCGCTCTAAAGCACACCCAAATCATGAAGAGACTGAGAATTCCGAACCAACTCATGAGAAGGATGACAGTGTAGGGCTGATAGGAAAATATTCGCACAATGGCGGTCGAGAATGCTAATGCCGTCGAGAACACCGCCAGCCATAGAATCCACTTTAGGATTCCCGTCACCATTTTAGTCTGTCTGGGCACACAACATATCAACAAGAGGATGATGCTCAAGGATGCAAACAACCCGAACATGTCGAACAGTAGGAATAACTTGAGATCATATTTTAGAACTGCCTCCCCTTCACTTGAACTCCCATCAAAGTTGACTTCTGCATTGGGGGGAGTCGGCCCACCATCATCTTTCTGCTTAAACCCACCAGGGGGGTTCAGCCCAGCTGTGAATGTGATGGTGGCGATCAACGTCGCCACCACCATTAGTGTTTCTGGTTTGTTGTTGTACTTTTCTTTAGGTTCAGAATGATTTGGTCGGCTTCTGTGTGACGCGACAGTGGTAGAGGCTCTGGCATCACTCGGTGACGATTTCGGCTGAGTCTTCCCTTCTTCTTCTGCGGCGGTTCTTCCACCTGCTGCCCGAATCAGTTCTCCCAACAATAGATCTCCATGTTGGAAGGGTGAATCCAGTAGCATATCAAGGACGGTGTCGCCTCTCATGTTTGTGGCGTTAACTTCGATACCTCGCCTTCCCAGAAGCAACTTCACGGTCTGCATTCATTCGAGCTATGTGTCAGAATTAACGTTGCACACATGACTTTTTGATTCTTATGATATTAAAGATCGTATCTATTAACGATAAAAGATGTAATTCTCGGATAGATGTGTCTTCCTAATGAATATATATTAATTTCAAATTAATATTTTGATGAAAGACATCTTTTGTCACTATAAATTTTGGAACATGATCCTCTCTTTTCATCCGTAGCATATGTCAAAACAAGGGAAACTAGAATTCTTTTGTCACTATAAATTTACTTTATGCAATGTTCAAAGAATTAATTGGAACAAATGAGAAGAATTCCTTATGTATCTATCGTGGAAGGTTAAATGCATGCCCAAATTTGTATTAGGTCAAACATCAGTTTTGCTATTGGAATATTGGGCAGATATCAAACTAATTCTAGATTTGACTATTGAAAAGCTATAAAGAAAATTCTAAAATACTTATATACTCGCTTATAGGAGATCAAATAATCTCAAAGTAATTGGATGTTTAGATTTTGCTAGATGTGATGATATAAAAAAATAGCACTTGACTATTTGTTCCTTTTAGTTACGGAGCAATTTGGTGGATGAGGGCAAAGCGGTCCATCATTCCTACATTCATTATAGAAGTTGAGTTTGTGATATTCTTTAAGGCTACAATTCAAAAGCTCAAATCTTGTTTTCATAATTTACTCTTAAAAAAAATTAAAAGTTTATTATGATAATTTTGTAATAGTATTCTTCTTTAAAAATGAGTGCTATAAGGGTGCTAAACATATGAAAATGGAATATTTAGCAGTGAAAAAAAAAAGTTTAGAAACAAACAATATTAATTGAACATATTAGCATTGCCCTTATGATTACAGATCGAAAGGATTATCACCCAAGATATTTATTGAACATGTTAAAAGAATAAGCACTATTGGACATCATTATTAATATTATGTCATATTCATAAATGATTATTTAATATGATATTTTCATCGAGAACTTATTTCAAATAAAGGGGGTAAGGGAGAAAAACTAGAATTCTATTTATCTGAGTTGTTTTTTAGGAGATTTAAATTTCTCAAATGATCTCCAATTTATCAATGGATCAATATATGTTTTTAAATTATTATTATTTAATTATTAAATCTAAATATTATGAGATTTATGTTATACTATGATGTTTTAATTGTGTCTGAATTTAATATGAACATGAAGCTCCTTACTATTTCCATTTGCTTTTCGTGAATGAAATGCAAAATACTTAATATCTTTTTGCCATGAGAAGGCTGTGTCTCAAGATGTACGGGATGCATAAACACCTGGTGAAAAGAAGAAGACAAATTCATTTCCTCTACTTGGGACCAGGAATACCTACTTGGAGCTGTTTTCTGGCCACAGCAAGGTGCAGGACGGTGTTGCCTTTCGCATCTCCAGAGTTGAGTAGTTCATCGTTCTCATTCGTTCTGTTCAGCAAGAACTGCACGGTCTCGAAGCTGTTTGATTTCACAGTAAGATGAAGGATGGAATCACCTTGCGATGTCACAGCTCGCGAGGACTCCGGGCACGCATCCAGTAACACAGTCAAAGCATCAAGCTTGCCTCGTAAGGCTGCAGTGTGGGCGGGCATGAAGCCATCGTTGTCGGTCGCCAAGCAGAGATTGGCAGCGGCTGCGTACTGCAGCAGTTCGTTCACCACGGATAAGTGGCCTTGGGCAGCGGCCAGGTGCAATGCGGAAAGGCCTTCGCGGTTGCGGCCATGCGCGAGCTCCGGGTTTACGGCGAGGATCTCCCGGACCAGGTCGGAGTGGCCGAGCGATGCAGCGATGTGGAGGGGGCTGTCCGACAGGTGAGCCACGGCGATGGTTTGCCTATGGAGCAGGAGCCGGTCTTCTTGTAGCAAACGCCGCAACAAAGTGAGGTCTCCCGCATAAGCTGCTTCCTCTAGTCTCGGATCCATGCTGAGTTACTCTCTCTCTCTCTCGATTTGGTCACAAACAACTCGAAGTTGGGACGCCTATATATAGGCTAAAAATCTCTAACGATTCCTCCCGCTCGGTCTTCTTGGTCCTGTCTCCATCAAGACGCCGGCCTTGTTGAAGAAGTCGTCTCCAAAACGTAAGTTGCTTCCTCTAGTCTTGCATCCCATTGGTCTGGACTCTGTCGAATACTTTTCCTCAGCTTGCTTTCTCGTTCGCCGAAACTACCTAGAGAATGAAGCGAGACTGGGACAGTCGATGTGCGGTATTTGTGTTTGAGAATGTTGATGAAACATGATGGACTTATGATATAGCTTTTCCTAAACTTTTCTTCACGTAGGAAAATGACAGATACGACCTGTCTACTATCTGATACGACCGATCCATATGACGATGTGTCCCCTAATATCCACCATCAGAAACCCGAGTAAAGGTCAGGACAAAATTAATAAATTATATAATTCTATCGGATTAAGTAAGATTCATTATAGTTTTTAATTACAATTATCGATCAATAAAAAAGTTTGATTATTCTAAAATTTCTTAGGAGATTATTTTGATGAAAGTGATTCTTCTAATTACAATAATATCTTCCTAAAACCTATCTTCTCTTAAATTTTTAATTAGTTTCAGCGAAACAGACCTCATCAACACCCTATTTCCATCTGGCTGATGATACATCAGGAGGGAGAGATGGATGAATGAAAACAAGCTTGCAGATAAATCGACGCTGCAACACCTATATATGGAGGCTTGTGATTGGAGCAGTTCCTCCTTCTTGTACAGCCTGTCCTCACCGGACGCCGAAGACACGATTTGGTCATCGAGCTCACAGTGGCCACTGCAGTCCATTTGAGGCTTGTGATTGGAGCAGTTCCTCCTTCTTGTTGAGCCTCTCCACCAGACGCCAAAGAGACGACTGGGTCATCGAGCTCACAGTGGCCACTGCAGTCCCTTTGAGGCATCTTATCCCAAGGAATCGAAGCGGTGCGGACGCAGCGAGGGAGACGAAAGCCGAACGGCGAGTGGGATAGCAACAGCGTGCGCAATTGTTCGGAGAAAAATTGGATGTTTTTGCAGACGTCAACAGCCGTGCTTACGGGACTGCATGCTGAACACGGTAACCTAACATCACCTTGGTGTCCTGTCCGGCTTATCAACTTCTTCAACCCTAACAGCGAGACTCGTGGGACTCCATACCATTATCCCGGTCGTCGGTTTCCTTCAAGTTGTCCGGTTTAAATATTTTGATCGCTTTCTCGATCTCGTAGCTCATGACGATGCTAATTTTTTTTTTTTTCTCGTCTTCGTTGGACGACTTTGACCTCTTCGGATTTTGCAGCTTTAGCTGATCTAATATAATCTTCTTTACTTTTCAAAAGAACAAAAAAAAATCATCCACGCTTTGGGACGAGCGGACATGGCTCCCTCCATCATCACTTTCCAAGCAGTTTCAGCGAAAGAAAGATGGGAGTGGGAACAAAAAATCTACACAGGATGTCTCCATTTCAAGGATCCGCTGAAGCAATGTTTATCGATATATTAGCAGTCGAAATCTTTCATTTATTGTGAATATTTATTTGGATGGTACAAGTGGCAGAATTCCAATGGAATTAAGCATTCTGTGTAAGAGATCAAATCAATGTTTGTCAACCCTTCATATGTATGATTTATGACCCTTTTTTGGGATATTTTTTCCCCATTTTCAGTTTGAAGATTTTTATTGGCATGCCTTTTTTTATTATTTACAACCTAATTTTTTTTTAAAAAAAATTAATAATTTGAAAATACACATAGAGTTGTCAACCACCTAGCGAATTGAATTACGCTAGAGTGCATCTAGCTACTATATTTTTTTGGCAAGGGCAGTGGCTTTCAGAATTTTTCTTAGATTATTACTTCAGATCTTTAGGGTGACTTTTGTACCCATGCTATCTAATAAGTATTTTTTTTTCTTTCTTGCGAAAAAAAAAAAAAGTATCTTAGGGTTGACGTTGACTTGCAATTTTTGTGATCTTCGTTTAATGATAATGTTAGTTGAGAAGATACCTGATTTGTAAGTTTGCTGGGTCAACAAGAATCTTGATCCTTTAGGAAGAAGGGTTTTTTGCAAATTAACAATTGAATTTTAGATATTTATGTCTTCAGGTCTAGAAAGATGAAAGAATTCTTTCCTTGTATCTTGGATGTGTAAGTAGTCAAGGTATTATTATTATTATTATTATTATTATTAATATTATTATTATTATTATTATTATTATTATTATTATTTTATTCATGATATAGGATAATTAGTCTATATATAAACATAAATTTATTTTATAAATTTATATTTATATAAATAAATAAAATAAATGAATAAACATGATGATAATTTAGTTAGTGATCAAATCTAATTATACAATCAATACTATATATGATATGGGAGACACGACATATAGACAATCACCGATATATCACTCCCATTAGATCGACACTCTATTTTCATTGGTTGATATGTCGATATGTCACGAGGGATCCGACCTTATTAGATTGATAGCATGACACTGATGAGGATGTGTGGACTCGAATCATTTAATCAATATGTCAACTCGATCTCACAAGATCAATTATATAGTATGGATTGAAAATTTGACTCGATAAATCATTACTTCATGCTCCACAAGTTTGATGCATGTTCCTACAATTTATTGATAATCAGATTATACGTATAATCATTGTGAGTATTTATTACGATCTCAATCTTATAATTATCTATTGCATTATAAAAAGATTGTATATATTTTAGGATCTTATGGATAAAGATAATTGGTTCCAATATCATCTATATATCAGTCAATCTATGGAATATGGCCATCATTTATGTGATCGAGATGCAAAATTTATCAGCTAAGGGTTCAAACGAAAATTTCTTTCGGATTTTTAATTTTTTATGTATACGTCAGTTTTTCTGTCACTGTAATAAATTTTCTAATAAGTTACTAATATGCGTGAGATATAATGTTCCACAAAATTTGCATAAACCATCTGTGACAATAAAACAAAAGTTAATAAAGACTAAAATTACATATTTACTATATACTGTGTCAAAAAAATGGAAAACACACTAAAATGAACTTCCATTAATTTTTATATAGAAGATGATGTACAAGAACAAGTTTACAGAAAAGTAAATTACATTTTGAAAATAAGATAAAATAAATATAAAAGATGATAAGGATTAAACCGTATAAGAATAATGATAGATCATATTATTCTGTTATTGTCCTATTTACTATATAAGAAAATATTAATATATTTACAATAAGAAATCCGCCTAAAAGAATTATAATCAACACGCCCACCACAATCTTCGTGCAGATGGCAACAGCCCTTCTGGGGCCTCCGTGGCTTTCTCCTTCTCTATCCTTCTTCTTCCAGCTTCCACCTTTGCGCCATAAGCACCTGATCACTCTAAAGCACACCCAAGCCATGAAGAGACTGAGGATTCCGAACCAACTCATGAGAAGGATGGTAGTGTAGGGCGGATAGAAAAATATTCGCCTAACGGCGATCGAGAATGCTAACGCCGTCGAGAACACCGCCAGCCATAGAATCCACTTTAGGATTCCCATCACCGTTTTCTTCCGTCTGGGCACACAACGTATCAACAAAAGAATGATGCAAACAACCCGAAGGGGAACCAACCGATAACAGAGAGATTTTCTATGATAAAAGAATGATATTTTCAACTGCATAGCAGATGAGATTTCCTCAACTGCACGAGGAAATCTCTTTGCTCAGTTAAAGAAATATCCTCTTTCACTATGTATAAATAGACTTCACATAATACTACTTGAAGTTTACATTTTTACTTTATCCTTATAATTTCATTCTTCATTCTCTCATTCTATCATGGTATCAGAGCCGCATTCTCCTCTTTGAGTCTTTCAACCTCACCCATCAGCTTCACGTCAGGCCATGGAAGCTGCTGCTACATCATCATCAAACCACTGCAGTCATCCACCTCTGCTGCATCATCATCAAACCACTGCAGTCATCCACCTCTCATTCTCCTCTTTGAGTCTTTCAACCTCACCCATCAGCTTCACGTCAAGCCATGGAAGCTGCTGCTGCATCATCATCAAACCACTGCAGTCATCCACCTCTCACTTCCCACCTTTCATCGCCGCCAGCGCCCCGTCACTGACCCTCTGCTCCAGATCTGCTCTGCTTCCTCGCGTTGGTCCATCGACCAGCTCCTGGCCTTCTCCCTCCAACGCCTCCGCCACCGCTGTCCTCGACTCCGGCAACATTATCCTCACTGCTTCCGAGAGGACCTTCTGGGTGCAGGCCTCCCAGCAGCCAGCATCCTGCTCTGCCTTCACAGAGACAAGTAGCCTTCGGTAACTTTCCACGCTGCTGCCTTGTTGCCAAGATTCCTCACTGCTGATCTATTGCACACAGATCTACAGCTGTCTTGCACAAAGCTTATCACGCCAGTGGCTACATCACTGCCCAGAGTCCTTCCTATAGAACTGCTGCATATAAATCTACAGCTTTACACCATCTTGCATAGGTCTTTTCCTTCAACGAAGACCTTATTCTTTCACAGATCTTATTTGCCACCACCTCAAGTGATATTGATCTATATCAACACTTCTTTCTCCCTGATCATATCTTCCATATGTCATCATCATCTACCTCTGATGCTCCCATTACTGTTCCCGCAGGGAACCATAGTACCTTCCCACATACAAGCCTTATCTCCATAAATGCAGCAACCCTCATCCCCTTCAAATTATCCAACGATTGTAACTACGCATCATGGCACTTCTTTCTCCCTGATCATATCTTCCATATGTCATCATCATCTACCTCTGATGCTCCCATTACTGTTCCCGCAGGGAACCATAGTACCTTCCCACATACAAGCCTTATCTCCATAAATGCAGCAACCCTCATCCCCTTCAAATTATCAAACGGTTGTAACTACGCATCATGGCGTGCTCAATTCTCTAATCTACTATTTGGCTATGATCTTCTAGGCTATGTCGATAGCTCTCTTCGTTGTCCACCGGCGATGCTCAACATCCCAGGCGCATCCGATCCAGTACCAAATCCGGATCACAAACTATGGTTATGCCAGGATCGCCTCATCCTTCAAGCAATTCAAGCCTCGGTCGCTGAATCCCTTGCCCCACTTATTTCTTCATGTGACACTACTGTTAAAGCTTGGTGCAAGTTGCAAACCACCTTGGCCAATCGTTCTCGCACTCGCATGCTTAGTCTCCTATCCAACCTCATGAAGATAAAATAAGAGGGAAGTAATATTGCTGATTATCTACATAACATAAAAGTTATCATCGATAACTTGGCCTTGGTAGGTCATTCCCTCAGTAATGAAGAAGTTACTGTTCATATCCTCAATGGCCTCGGAGACGAGTACAAGGAATTGGCAGCAGCAATACGGGCACGTGATTCACCAATCACATTCGAAGAACTTTTCGACAAGCTGATTGATTTTGAGATATATCTCAAGTGCAAGGACAAACCGCCAGGACCATCCATCACAGCTCAAGTCACTCAAAAAAGGAGGGGCAATTCGTATAACAAGATTGTCAACAAAGGTGGCTCCTTCAATCATCCGCAGTCCTGGCGCCCTCATAACACAAACCAACAAAGAATTGTTTGCCAACTATGTGATAAAGTCGGTCACTCTGCAAAGGTCTGTCGATCTCGACCCAGACTTCCTGCTCAATCACATTGGCCTCAAGCAAATCTCACGACTACTCCAACGACTAGTGATCATAATTGGATTGTGGACTATGGCGCATCCCACCACATCACCTCAGATCTCCAGAACTTGTCCATCCACAATAATTATAGTGGCACTGAGGACATCATCATCGGTGACGGTAAAGGAATTCCTATTGTTGAATCTCGGATTTTGATGATGAAACTAATTGATTGTGTTTAGATGTTTAACTGCATTTTGAGTGATGCAGGTCTACTCGATCAGGATTAGACAGTTAATGCAGGAGGAATTGACGTTGCGCCGGAAGAGATCACGTCAGGATATTGGATGGCTGAATGCTTCGGACGTCGGGCATCGGGCCAACAGCGGAATTGCACCAAGGATATCGGTGTTGCGGAGGTCAACCGCCGATTTGTCAAGACCTTAGCTGGTTTTGCCTAAGGCGTGCGGCACCCTCGCGCGTCCGTCCGCAAAGGTCAGCCTCCCCGAAGCCTCCCATTGTCCCTTAGGACCAACAAAAGAGAAAACGGGTTAAAAAGAACGCCTCAATCGGGATCCACAAGCAAACATGTCCGAAAAACACTTCATAGACAATACAAATTACAAACAGACTTTACAAGCTCTGAATAGTTGCACAACAAAGGGTAAAATGGTCCATTACAGACCGATAAGCTCTCGAACGTGTCCACATGACCCAACCTTTATTTACAAGCCTAAAGAGGCCACCAACCCAACTAAAATGGGACTTATAAGCCTTCGGCCGCCCCTCTACCTGCTATACAAGGCATGAACATGCCAAAAGACAACGGACAGACATAAGCATTACATCCAACATCTTGTTTAGAAGTTTGTCCGTTACATTCTCCCCCACTTATCCCTTCGACGTCCTCGTCGAAGCCTTTGTGAACACTGCAACTCTTCGCCTTTGCTGAGTCTTCAATCTTCCGCTCCAGCTGCAATGCGCCTCCTGGCTCCCAGCTGCTCTACGCTGCTGTTTTTGAGTAGTCGATCCTTTAATCCGCCATGCTGCTACAACTCACCAATGACTCTGACTCTATTGGGGGGGTTGGCTGAGTTGTGTTGATCCTTGTCGATTCTTGCGGATCCACCAAATGAAGGAAAAGACCATCTTTTCTGCGCCAGTCTCTCAAAATTTCCACATGCTGCTTGAACTGGGTGGATGCTTGTTGGAGCTTTAACGAGCATCGCCTCGCAAACTTCTGAAGTTTTGGGTCCTTCCTCCACAAAATTTGCTCATTGACTCTTCTTTCAGTTAGTTGTCACATCCAAGTAGGTTCGCATCACTTCCGCTTTCGATTGGCATTTCGTTGGGAAATGAAGCGGACGATCTACTCTCAGTAGCACTGATCACCGTTGGTGAGGATTTGACAACTATTGTCTTCCATTATCTTCGAAGGGTCTTTGAACTTGTGCAGAGCTCCTCTGCTGGATAGATAAGAGAACTGGGGTACTCGGTTTCGCCCATTCTCTTAAGAGTTGAGAAGGCAAAGGTTACTTTGACTTCGCCCGCCTCCTCGAGGTTGTACTTCATGCATCGAGCTGGTTACTGGTCTTCGCCTGCTCTTTGCTCACACTTCTGAAGCACTTGAAGTGTTTGCACTCCTTGCGTTGAGTTAGCTACTGTGATTCACCTTCTCAAAGCCATTGAACTTCTGGAATGCAGGAAGTTTTCACCCCAACTTGGAGTAATTCTCTGATAGATGAGGTAGCCTCTGGGATTGTACCGTCTTCTCCATCAACCCTGCCGCCTACTCCACTGAGTAGCAAAGGTACAGCACCGCGTACTGCCAACTTCGTTCCTTGGTCGTGCACTCTTGCATGACCCGAAGTCCTTCACTTACGGCTATCTTGATGAGAAACTTGTTGACACCGGTCTTACGAAGTTTCTTGGCCTCTGCCCTTCAGCTTTGTCTCGGTACTTGGAGATTGCCTCTGCATGCTCCACCTCCTCGGCCCCTTTCACGACCAAGCGCTCTCCCTCCATGAGAGCAAGGGATCAATGACTTGCACGGAAGTCCCGCCTCTGCGGTACCATGGCGCTACCATGCCCATGGCCCTACTATCCGTCGCCTCGCCTCTGTATCCCTTTTCTTCACAATCAGTAGAGATGTCTCCGTGGCACTCCTCTGAGTCCACCTCCATTCTAACTGATGCTTGATTTTGGGTAGCTAAGTCCCTCTGGACTCGTCGTCGCTTCCTCGCCCCTTTCGACCCCCTGCTTCAACACCTCTGTGTTCTCCAAGCAGTCTGTTTGGTCGATGGAAAGACAGACTGCAACTCCCATGCATGGCCTCTGCCATCACGTTGTAGAGTTTGCACCGATTCTGTTCTCCTTAGCTTCCTTGGTAGCAACGTTCGCTTACTCGACCTTGTCCTCTGACTTGTCGGGCTCCCTTAAGCGAATATGATCTCTGGAGCAGTCCAACTCTCCAGCTGCTTCGATCATACCTCTGTATGATCAAGTCCCTCCCATGGAACTCACTGGTACTTGCATTCGGACTTTTCCCTTGGTGGAACACAGCCCCCATATGCTGATGACCAAGGCTTTCATCCGATGCAAAATTCGATGCACGCCCGGAAGACCCGCCTCTGTGGTACCATGGCCTTCACTCCTTGAATCCATAGCCCTTCTTGCCGTCGTGTTGTTCATCGAAGTGGAGCTTCCAGTAACTCCCGATCATACCTCCATATGATCTCATCCCTCACGGGACCGATTGTGTGTATCGCATTGCCACGAACTGTTCCACCACGATCCGCTGCACCATGTCGCCTCCTGGTGACATCTCCATTGCATTCTGATCCTTGTGGAATAAACTCGAATTGTGAACCCTTCATGTGTGGCCTCTGCCAATACATCGCAGGGTCCCTTCCACCTTCGATTTTGTTCGCTCCTTTGGCAATCGACCTTCATCCACCCACTCTTGGGTCACACCTAGATGAAGCACCGCTCTAGGACAGTCCGTCGCCTAGTAGCTCTCGAAGTCCACCGACTTCACTGATCTGTGCACCATTGTCTGGATCCTGGGCCTCTGCCCCTACTAGCACAATCTCCGCTGCGCACTGCTTCCTTCATAGCAACTCAAATGGCAACACTGTGGCATATTCTTCAAGAGTACCCGCCTCTGCGTCCTCTTGCCCCGTGCTAAGGCCCTTCTCAACCCAACTTCGCCTCCGCAAATTGAGTCGCCTTAGTTCCTCCATCAAATGCTTCTCCGAGTTAAGGTGCATGTGCCGCAAAGCTCCCTTCGTCTTTGGCACCATGCAAGATGAGTCCGCTCCGTCAGAAAGAAGGACCCATGGAACAACATGATCCTACCCTTGCCTCTGCAAGAGTTCATGTCTTTGACCTCTGTCTAAGGAAAGCACTGTGCTTCTGCTCCATGTTCCAACTTCACTGCTGGCTCCCTTCATGCGGCTTGGGTACTTCGCCAAGTTACACCCAAGTTGCTCCGCTCCTCGTTCTTGCATTGAGTCGATGGTGGCCCTCGCGCCCACCATTCCACGGGTCAACCCTCCCTTGAATCCGATCTCCATATCGACTCTAAGTGTGCCTTCATTTAAGTTGCTTCAGGTCGCTCCCCCACTTGATCTCGCAATGCATCCACCAATGCATTCTCTCGAGCGAGATCATGCGGCAACTCCTCGCTGCTTGCTCAGTCCATTGAGCTTCGTGGGGTTGTTGTTTGTGAGGTACTCATCCTCAATATGTGAAGTCCGTCTCACATGATTCTCCCTCTGGAGTGCCGAGACTTATCCCTCCTAGATAACTGTCCCGTTGGAGCAACATCTCTCTTCGTTTCGGAGACCCCCATCCCCTTGGACTACTCCGATCTGCTGAACAAACTGTGCATTGTTCTGCCTCTTGCAAACGCACTTGCTAGATTGCGCCTCCACGTCAATACAGCCACCGCCGCACCCCTCAAGGCCTAGCAACATGCTAAACTCGTTGCACACTTCAGCCTCTTCCAGACGTATCCTTCACATGACGAAGAGAAAGTTTCAATGCTCCATGGCGCCGAGTCTCGGTCGCCTTGGGATGGCCACGAACATCCATCGTCCGCATACAAGCCCATGCATGAGTACCAAATTCTTCGAGTTAGCAATTCCCCTCACCTCTGTGAGCTTTGCATAACTCTTTTGGTCGTTGAACAACTCATTCCACCTTGGATGGTCTCATTCTTGCCAAGCGCCTCGCTTGCCTAGAGCACCATCAAGTATAGTTGTCAACGTTGAGCCGTAGCTCAAACTCAGCCATCCCAACCTTTGTGCGCTCCAAATTCTTCCAAGCTTGCTTGTTCTCGTGGTGCCTCTCGCGCGAAGGGTTGGCCATTCCACTGAATGCCAATGTTAGATGCCCGCTCCTCTGAGCGACTCTTTTCCCTACATCTCCATGCTCGTTTTCCCTCAAACGGTCGCGCGTGTGCTGACTGCCCTCAACGCAGCCCCGCTAGGTCCCCCACGTTTGCATGTCAAGTGTTTCTATGAGTGCTTGTCCCGCTCTGATACCATATTGTCACGACCTTAGCTGGTTTTGCCTAAGGCGTGCGGCACCCTCGCGCGTCCGTCCGCAAAGGTCAGCCTCCCCGAAGCCTCCCATTGTCCCTTAGGACCAACAAAAGAGAAAACGGGTTAAAAAGAACGCCTCAATCGGGATCCACAAGCAAACATGTCCGAAAAACACTTCATAGACAATACAAATTACAAACAGACTTTACAAGCTCTGAATAGTTGCACAACAAAGGGTAAAATGGTCCATTACAGACCGATAAGCTCTCGAACGTGTCCACATGACCCAACCTTTATTTACAAGCCTAAAGAGGCCACCAACCCAACTAAAATGGGACTTATAAGCCTTCGGCCGCTCCTCTACCTGCTATACAAGGCATGAACATGCCAAAAGACAACGGACAGACATAAGCATTACATCCAACATCTTGTTTAGAAGTTTGTCCGTTACAGATTGGGCAACAAGCCGCAAGAGAGGACGATGCGCCGAAGAATCGGACGAAGCGCCAACCAATGACGTGCAGGGCAACAGAATGTCAATTCGCTTTATAATAATTGTCTAGATCGGAGTAGAGTTTTTGCTTGTGTGTGCAGGATTAACTACGATAACGATGAAGACATAAAGCGAAACAAAGTGCTGGAGTCAAGAGCGAAGGATTCGTTGGGAGTTCGAGAGTTCGACGGAAGTCCAAAGGTTCATCGGGAATGCTGCCGGAACTAGCCGAGAATGAGTAGGGAGCTTGCCGAAGGGTTTTTCGGAAGCTCGCCGGAAGGTTCGTTGGAAGTTCGCGGAGCTTACCGAGAAAGATCGGAGCTTACCGAAGAAGCTCGTTGGAACTCGCCAAGATCAAATCGTGAAGTCTAGGAGCTTGCCAAGAGTCCGTAGAATGGTTTCCGAGAGTTTATCGGAAGACCGTCGGAAGTTCGCCGAAA
The DNA here is from genome assembly GCF_036884655.1 of Musa acuminata AAA Group. Taxonomy (NCBI): domain Eukaryota; kingdom Viridiplantae; phylum Streptophyta; class Magnoliopsida; order Zingiberales; family Musaceae; genus Musa; species Musa acuminata. The sequence goes on along the minus strand of NC_088337.1, from coordinate 3,382,702 downwards.
GCACGCCGGAAGAAGTCTTGACTTTTGGACTTTGTAATAGCTTATAAAATGTCTTTAAATTCATAGTTAGTACGTTAATTAGGGCTAGAATTAGGTGTTAATCCTATAACCCAAGTAGGGGCCAATTGGGCCCGAGTTCGGATTAGTTTGGGCCAAGATTGAAGCCTAACTAAGTGGGCTGAAAACACTGTAGACGGGCTGAAAACACTGTAGGCGGTGGCACCGCCCAGTGTTCGAGAGCCAGGCGGTGGCACCGCTTGGCTGGGCGGTGGCACCGCCCAGTGTCCGAGAGCCAGGCGGTGGCACCGCCTGAGCTGGGCGGTGGCACCGCCAAGCACTGCCAGCGCCTGACACGAACAGGCGGTGGCACCGCCAGTGCAACGGTCGACAGGCGGTGGCACCGCCAGCCTCGGGAACTCAAGGGAATTCAAATTTTGGAGATCAAATTTAAATCCTCTTGGGGCCTATAAATACCCCTCAATTCTCAGCAGAGAATACAACCTTTTGAGAAGTTAGAAGTTGAGAAAAGCTTTAGGAAAAGTCTTGTTTTCAATAGCTTGAGTGTTCACCTCCTTTCTTTTCTTTGAAATCTTTGTAAAAGGGTGAACCACTTGTAAGAGGTTGTAAGAGGGGTGTAAGAAGGAGGTTGATCTTCGCCTAGTAAAGGAAGATCATTAGTGGATGCCGGTGGCCTCGACGGAAGAGGAATCGGAGGAGTGGATATAGGTCACGATTGACCGAACCACTATAAACTACCGTCTTCTCTGGTTTGCATTTATCTTATTGTCATTTATATTACTGCAAACCATCTTCACTTTGATGCTCTACTTCTTTGTCTCCTTCTTACATATGCTTTCAAGTTAAAAACGCAATCGAAACGGTTTCAAACGAAACGTTGCTTTTATCGTACGAAGTTTTCGTAAGTGTTTAAATCGTCGAAAGTTTATCATACTTTTGTTGGGAAATCATAGGGGGGGCGACATCATATGCGCAGCGGAAGAACAAGAAAACAAAAATCCCCGATTCCCAAAAAGATGTTCATCGTCGTGCGAAGATTGGTGCGCAAAATCCGCAAAAACATAAAACTGCGTATAGAGATTGTGTTACCTAGGGAGATCGTATATCCCTGTTTCCTTGCAGATCCTTAGGAGAGGGTGAAGGAGGTCAAGCGTCCTCCTCTCTAGCGGTGATCCACACAGCAGGGTTGCGACGACGCTCCTCAAAACTCCAGGCCTACTCTGAGGTGGAGAGGGAGAGGAGAATAGGAAGGGCAAGCAAAGACTCTAGCCTATGAGGCTATGAATCCCTCCTATTTATAGAGATCCCGTGTCAAAACCCTAATGGGTCCTTTCCCTAGTGGGTATTGGATCTGCATCCAATAAGACAAGGGCTCCGTCGGATATCTCATATCCAAACCTCTACTCATCACAATGCCTACCATATGTGTGTGACCCTCTAGGCCCAATATCGAGCTGGCCGTGAGTCATACCTGTCAGAACTCCTTCTGACTGAGTGAATTATTATCTCTGTAATAATTCACTCGACTCATCGACTACGGAAGTACTAGGTCACTACGCCGTAGTCCCCAGACGATACAGGGGAATCCAATCCATTGGACCTGTCTGTCCTCAGTTACCATGTACCTATAGTCCCTCATCCATCTAATATCCCAGAGACCGTATATCGAGCATGGTGCTGTCAGACCCATACGGTTTCTACTCGAGTCTCGCTCTAATCGGATTCTCCCGGAGAACTCTTTCTCTCTCAACCCGAATGACCCTGGCCAGGGATTTGTCTGAGCAAGAACACATGGGATATTCCTCTCATGACGCCGAGAGTGGATGATCCTCTATCGACACTCAATAGCCCTCGTAAGGTCGACTACCACTCCCAATGACCAGCTGTACTAGATCTGGGAACAGCCAAACCTATAAGTCTGGTATCAAAGAGTGGAGCACTCATACAGGACATCCTTGGTGTCTCAAGTCTAAGGACCAGATACACCACTAGGACTACGGAATCGCTGTCTGACAATAAGGCATCATCAACCATCCAGCATTCCGTAAGCGGATCAATCAGTGAACTCATTCTCCAATGAGCACCTGTACTGTATCCCTAGTGTCCCTACACGAGCAGCTATGAGACCAGCTGCATCCATCATATGGACGGGTATACAGCACACCAGTCTATCCGGTTATCACGATGTCCCTCTCGAGTAACCTATGACCGGGATTATTTAGGATATGTGTTTAAAGGTGAATCGATCTCATTATCGTGATCTCATCACGATCCGATTCCCATTGCACAAATCCAAGGACTTCACAATATATATGCATTTATGCAATAGTTATAAAGTGATATACGCCAAAATATAATAAGCAAAAAGATTCTGTATCAAGTCACACGTGCCATCACTCACGTGATTGGCTTGCTGGGCACCTATGACTAGCAATCTCCCACTTGACCTAAAGCCAATCACCTATGTGTCTGATCCCCATCAGACCCCTGTGACGCTCAAAGACAATCTGAGACAACGGCTTTGTTAGTGGATCTGCAATGTTATCTTCGGATGGAACTCTTTCCACTACTACATCTCCTCGGGTTACGATCTCTCTGATAAGCTGAAACCTCCTCAGAACACTTCTGATGAGACCCGGGTTCCCTTATTTGAGTAATCACCCCATAGTTGTCGCAATATAAGGAAGTCGACTTGTCGCTATCTGTATCGACTCCCAAATCTGTGATGAACTTCTTCACCCAGACTCCCTCCTTTGCTGCATCTGATGCAGCAATGTACTCCGCCTCTATGGTCGAGTCAGCAGTAGTATCTTGCTTGGAACTCTTCCAGCACACTGCTCCTCCATTCAAGGTGTACACATACCCTGAATTCGACTTGCTATCATCGACATCAGACTGAAAACTTGAGTCAGTGAAGCCTTCAACCTTAAGGCTATTACCTCCATATATTAGTAAAAGATCCTTAGTCCTTCTCAAGTACTTAAGGATACACTTTACTGCTTTCCAGTGCTCCAAGCCTGGATCCGCCTGATACCTGCTCGTGACACTCAGAGCATGCGCTATATCAGGCCTAGTACATAGCATGGCATACATGATAGACCCTATTGCTGAGGCATAAGGTATCATATATATGTTCGCCCTTTCTTCTGGAGTCTTTGGGGACATACTCGTAGAAAGCGATATCCCATGTCTCATCGGTATGAGACCTCTCTTGGAATTTTCCATGCCAAACCTTTTGACAATAGTTTCTATGTACCTGGACTGGGACAAGCCAAGCATCCTTTTGGATCTATCTCTATAGATTCTAATCCCCAAGATATAAGATGCTTCTCCTAAGTCCTTCATGGAGAAGTGTCTAGATAACCAAGCCTTTATTGTGGATAGCATTCCTATGTCATTCCCAATGATGAGGATGTCATCCACATATAACACCAAAAAGCTAATAGCGCTCCCACTTACCTTTCTGTATACACAAGGCTCATCTTCGTTCTTAACGAAGTCATAAGATCTGATTGCCTCATCAAATCTTATGTTCCAACTTCGGAAAGCTTGCTTTAGTCCATAAATGGATCTAAGCAACCTACACACCTTATCTGGGCAGTTCTTGGACACGAATCCCTCAGGTTGCATCATATACACCTCCTCCTCCAGGTTCCCGTTGAGGAATGCGGTTTTCACATCCATCTGCCAGATCTCATAATCATAGTGTGCTGCAATAGCCAATAGAATTCTGATGGATTTTAGCATTGCTACGGGTGAGAAAGTTTCGTCGTAGTCAACACCTTGCCTTTGACAATACCCCTTAGCCACTAGCCTTGCTTTATAGGTCTCTACCTTTCCATCTACTCCGATCTTTTTCTTAAAGATCCACTTGCAACCGATGGGTACAATACCTTCGGGTGCATCAACTAGGTTCCAAACCTTGTTGGAGTACATATAATCCATCTCAGAATTCATGGCTTCTTGCCACTTCCCGGAGTCTATACTCATAATAGCCTCCTCGTAGGTCTGAAGATCAATATCCTCTACATCCTCTGCTCTAATATGTCCCACATATCTCTCAGGAGGATGGGATACTCTATCAGACCTGCGTAAAGTTGAAAACTTGTGTATTAGATACCTGAACAGACTCGGGCTGTAGAGTGGTGCTTGAGCTTGGTTCCCTAACTTCGCTCAACTCTATCATTCTCCCACTGTCTCCGCCAAGAATGTGTTCCTTCTCAAGGAACACTGCTCTCTTAGCTACAAAGACCTTTTGGTCCTCGAGATGATAGAAATAATACCCACAAGTTTCCTTGGGGTATCCCACAAATTTGCATCGCTCTGTCCTTGATTCTAACTTATCGGGGTTGTGTCTTTTAACATAGGCAGAGCAGCCCCAAATCTTAACAACCTTAAGATCAGGCTTCTTCCCTTTCATATGGTGTAGACACTACCGATTTAGTTGGAACTCTGTTCAGAAGGTAAGTTGCGGTTTCTAGGGCATATCCCCAGAATGAGATGGGTAGGTCAGCGAAACTCATCATGGACCGTACCATATCTAATAAAGTACGATTTCTCCTTTCAGAGACACCATTGAGCTGAGGTGTGTAAGGAGGTGTCCATTGGGATAATATCCCATGGTCCTTGAGGAACTGAGTAAACTCTGTACTTAAGTACTCACCTCCTCGATCTGATCGAAGAGTTTTGATACTCTTTCCAGTCTGGTTCTCCACCTCATTCTTATACTCTCTGAATTTCTCAAAGGCCTCGGACTTGTACTTCATTAAGTACACATATCCATACCTTGAGAAATCATCAGTAAATGTAATGAAGTAGGAGTAACCTCCAATGGCATGAGTTGACATGGGTCCACATACATCACTATGTATGAGTTCCAACAACTCAGTGGCTCTCTCTCCAGTTCCACTAAATGGAGAGTTGGTCAGTTTTCCACGAATGCAAGGCTCACAAGTTGCATATGATACATAGTCGAATGGATCTAGATATCCATCATTTAGCAACTTTTGAATCCTTCTTTCATGGATGTGACCTAGCCTACAATGCCACAGGTATGCACTGTTCAACTCATCTCGTTTCCTTTTGGACACATTTATATTCATGATATGTGGAGTGGTGTCTAACATAAATAAACCATTATGCAATGTTCCTTTCGTGATGATCTTATCATCTAATAATATCGAACAACCATTGTTCTCAAAAACAAATTTATATCCACTAACTGTTAAACATGAAATGGAAATAATGTTTTTGATAATAGAAGGAACAAAATAACATGCATCTAATGCAATAAAAGCTCCACTAGGCAGATGTAGGGCGACCTCGCCAACAGCTAATACAGCAACTTTTGCTCCATTACCCATCTTGAGGTCCATCTCGCCTCTCTCTAGTCTCCTAGGCCTTGCCAGAACCTGCAACGAATTGCATATATGATAAGCACTACCGGTATCTAATACCCATGTGTTATCATAAGAGTCTGACAAATGGAGACTGATCATGAATGTACCTGAAGCTTCATCAAGCTTTTGTTTCGCCCTTTCTGCAAGGTACTCTTTGCAGTTTATCTTCCAGTGCCCATCTTTACCACAGTGGAAGCACTGGCCTTTGTCCTTTGTTGGGTCTTTCTTAGCAACCTTTGCTTTACCTTGTTTGCCCTTGCCCTTTCCCTTCTTAAGGGACCTTTCTGCTTTCCTTTTCTTTCTGGTCTCACCAGTGTAGAGAACTGGCTTTTCTTTCTTAATAGTACTCTCTGCCTCCCTCAACATATTGAGGAGCTCTGGGAGAGTCACCTCAAGCTTGTTCATATTAAAATTCATTATGAACTGTGAAAAGGAATCTGGTAGGGACTGAAGCACAATGTCCACACACAAGTTATCCTCTAGGACCATTCCTAGACCTGTGAGTTTCTCTATCCACTCAATCATCTTTAGGACATGGTTCTGAACCGGTGTCCCCTCAGTCATCCTAGCGCGGAAAAGGCTCTTGGATATCTCATATCGTTGAGTCCTTCCCTGTTCCTCAAACAATTTACGGACATGTAGGAGAATGGATCTGGCATCCATCTTTTCATGTTGTCTCTGTAACTCTGAAGTCATAGAGCCCAACATATAGCACTGAGCAAGAGTGGAGTCATCAATGTACTTCACGTAGCGAGCGATCTCATCCTCGCTTGCCCCTTCTTCGGGCATAGGCATCACTGTATCAAGGACGTACACGATTTTCTCCGCTGTGAGAACAATTCTCAAGTTACGGAGCCAATCCGTATAATTTGGACCAGTGAGGCGGTTGACATCAAGTATGCCACGTAAGAGATTTGAAAGCGACATTTTCTGAAAATAAAGATGTAGCAAAAATGAATAACATGCAGATTTTGCAAGAAATAAACTATCAAGATATGGACTTCTATCTTAATATGCTCCCACTATTTTACTAACGAGTCACGCGACACCCTCAGCACGTGAAACGGAAGTCTCCGGCAGACTTCTAGTGGGGATCAGGATCCAATCAGCGTCTTAGTGTAACCTCGAGGGACTCGACCAATCACACTAAGCCTAAAAGGTAGACAACTCTTGCCGATCACAACTCCTTGTGATTCCCGTCCTGTTCGGCCTCCGAATCACCATGGCCTCGAGGGACTCGACCAACCATGATGCTCGGTTAAGTCAACACCTTCGTTACAAGATGAGTCTGATTTGATGATATACCCTCGAGGGACTCGACCAAGCATATCATGCCCTCAGGTCACCGGTGACATCTCTATGTCGTAAGCAAGATAGCGAATCGCGATATAGGTGAGTCTCGAGGGACTCGACCAACTCAACCTACACCGGGATTCGGTTCCTACTCATAACGATGGAAGGCCACGTGGGTCAATCTAATTGCCTCACGTTTACCGACTTAATATTATCGAGAGATGTTTCTATGATTTGGTCTCCTAATATGACATGTCACACATATGCATATTTAATATATATCTACATCGCATGCAAATATATATACATATCTAGTATGTGTATAAGCAATCACACCAGATGATCATGGACCACAACCTAATATGATTAGGCCCGAGCCAGTAGGCCTAATCACTCACATCAAGATCTATGTGTGCAACGGTGCATCTCCATGCCTTGTGATCGTCCATCTCGTCCTCGTCGGTTCCGTCGACATCTTGATGCATCTCCATGCATCACGATCGTCCGTCTCGTGGGTCCCGCTATGGCATCCACGCTCCCGCTGCGCCTCCTCATGTGATTACAACTTAATCATATGCACGCAGGCCCGACAATAAACGAGAAATATAATGGAGGTTCGCAGACCTCAATAATAATAATCACAAGTACACACATCACACGGTCCATGATCATTCTTCCACACATCATACATCACATGTATAAATTATCATCATCATGTAGGACTACTAGATAATAATAAAAATAATAATCAACTAAACCTTTTAATTAATTAATATTTTCTGAAATCAGGGATATATAGGGAATTTCTCAATTCCTAAGGGTATTTTCGTAATTTGGACAAAAGACAGAAACTGGAATTTCTCAAATTCCGAGGGGCAAAACTGTCTTTTGATCAAAAAACCCTAATGCCCTTTCCCCTTTTCGCTGCTGCCGCCGCCGCCACCCTGCCGGCGGCGGCCTGTGCGGCGAGGGGCGGGGCGCTGCCCTCGCCTGCGGGCGGCACGCCCGCTGGGGGCGCTGCCGCTGCAGGTGGGCGCCCCCGCGGGCGCCGCCGCCTCCGCGGGCGGTTCTGCCCGCGAGGCAGCGCCCGCAGGCGGTGCTGCCTTGCTGGCGGCCGCCCCTGCGGGGTTTTTGCCAGTGGGAGCAGCGGCCACAGGCGCCGCTGCCCTGCGGTGCCTCAGCCCGCGCTGCTGCCCCGCGGCGCCTCTACCCGCGGGCTCAGCGGCCGCAGGCGCCTCTACCCGCGGGCTGCCAGCCCCGCCGGCCGCAAGCCTGCTGCAAGCAGGCCGCCGGCCGGCTGCTGCAGGCACAGCGCTTGCGCATGCGCCGGCGCTGTGCTGCCTGGCTGTGGCTGCGGCTGCCGCTGCAGGTGGCTGCAGGCATGCAGATCGAAGGCAGCAACTGTTGCTGCCCTTCCTCGCTTTTGCGTCAACGATTTTAACGTCAATATTCTTCCTAAACACAACACACGCAGTTCAAAACCAATCATTCGCACGAACAACCTGGCTCTGATACCACTGTTGGGAAATCATAGGGGGGGCGACATCATATGCGCAGCGGAAGAACAAGAAAACAAAAATCCCCGATTCCCAAAAAGATGTTCATCGTCGTGCGAAGATTGGTGCGCAAAATCCGCAAAAACATAAAACTGCGTATAGAGATTGTGTTACCTAGGGAGATCGTATATCCCTGTTTCCTTGCAGATCCTTAGGAGAGGGTGAAGGAGGTCAAGCGTCCTCCTCTCTAGCGGTGATCCACACAGCAGGGTTGCGACGACGCTCCTCAGAACTCCAGGCCTACTCTGAGGTGGAGAGGGAGAGGAGAATAGGAAGGGCAAGCAAAGACTCTAGCCTATGAGGCTGTGAATCCCTCCTATTTATAGAGATCCCGTGTCAAAACCCTAATGGGTCCTTTCCCTAGTGGGTATTGGATCTGCATCCAATAAGACAAGGGCTCCGTCGGATATCTCATATCCAAACCTCTACTCATCGCAATGCCTACCATATGTGTGTGACCCTCTAGGCCCAATATCGAGCTGGCCGTGAGTCATACCTGTCAGAACTCCTTCTGACTGAGTGAATTATTATCTCTGTAATAATTCACTCGACTCATCGACTACGGAAGTACTAGGCCACTACGCCGTAGTCCCCAGACGATACAGGGGAATCCAATCCATTGGACCTGTCTGTCCTCAGTTACCATGTACCTATAGTCCCTCATCCATCTAATATCCCAGAGACCGTATATCGAGCATGGTGCTGTCAGACCCATACGGTTTCTACTCGAGTCTCGCTCTAATCGGATTCTCCCGGAGAACTCTTTCTCTCTCAACCCGAATGACCCTGGCCAGGGATTTGTCTGAGCAAGAACACATGGGATATTCCTCTCATGACGCCGAGAGTGGATGATCCTCTATCGACACTCAATAGCCCTCGTAAGGTCGACTACCACTCCCAATGACCAGCTGTACTAGATCTGGGAACAGCCAAACCTATAAGTCTGGTATCAAAGAGTGGAGCACTCATACAGGACATCCTTGGTGTCTCAAGTCTAAGGACCAGATACACCACTAGGACTACGGAATCGCTGTCTGACAATAAGGCATCATCAACCATCCAGCATTCCGTAAGCGGATCAATCAGTGAACTCATTCTCCAATGAGCACCTGTACTGTATCCCTAGTGTCCCTACACGAGCAGCTATGAGACCAGCTGCATCCATCATATGGACGGGTATACAGCACACCAGTCTATCCGGTTATCACGATGTCCCTCTCGAGTAACCTATGACCGGGATTATTTAGGATATGTGTTTAAAGGTGAATCGATCTCATTATCGTGATCTCATCACGATCCGATTCCCATTGCACAAATCCAAGGACATCACAATATATATGCATTTATGCAATAGTTATAAAGTGATATACGCCAAAATATAATAAGCAAAAAGATTCTGTATCAAGTCACACGTGCCATCACTCACGTGATTGGCTTGCTGGGCACCTATGACTAGCAACTTTACCGTTGCACTAATTCACCCCCCCCTCTTAGTGCCGCTCCGGTCCTAACACCTATTACTCATACGGGTTCTACACTGCTTAATTCACCTACCACAACCTTTACACTCGATGATGTTTTATGTGCATCTTACATTAAACGAAATCTCATTTCCGTTTCTCAATTTTGCAAACAAAATAATACCTCCATTGAATTCTTTCCTAACTCTTTTCTTATTAAGGATTTGAGCACGGGGGCATCATTGGTCCAAGGCCAGAGTAAGGACAATGTTTATGAATGGCCGTCACTTCCACAAATAAAACAGCCCACTGCTTACTCCTCCGTTGCAGCTTCAATCAATGTGTGGCATGGTCGTCTCGGTCATCCCTCTCTCCCTATCTAAAATAAATTACTTTCTCGTTATTCTCTTCCTACTCTTACAAATAATAGGGTTGTCACTTATTGTGATACTTGTCTTCATAATAAAAGTCATAGACTTCCTTTCAGTGTTTCCTCTATATCATGTTTTAAACCATTTGAAATTATTTATACTGATGTTTGGGGCCCTGCTCCTGTCACTTCTTTTGACAAGTTTAGCTTTTATGTTATTTTTGTCGACTATTTTACTAAATACACATGGCTATATCCTCTTCGTCATAAATCAAAAGTTTCAAAAGTCTTCACCAATTTTAAAAAGCTGGTTGAAAACTTCTTTCAGTCTACAATTAAAACAGTCTACTCTGATGGTGGAGGTGAATTTCAAGCCCTTGCATCCTACCTCTCAACCTGTGGCATCCAACACCTTAAGTCACCCCCACACACTCCTCAACTAGTTGGCTCTGTTGAACGTAAACATCAACATATCGTAGAAACTGGTCTCACACTTCTACATCAAGCCTCCATGCTACCAACTTTTTGGTCTACCTTATTAATCGTTTGCTCACTCCAGTTCTTCAATACCAGTCTCCATTTGAAAAACTATTTTCCAAATCCCCAAACATTCAAAAACTCAGAATATTTGGTTATTTATGTTATCCGTGGCTACGTCCCTATGCCCCACACAAGTTAGCGCCAAGATCTAAAGCTTGCATCTTCATAGGATATTCTCTTAAGCATAATGCCTTTCGGTGCTATGAACCACAATCTCAAAAAGTCTTTATTTCACGACATGTTGTTTTTGTTGAATATGTCTTTCCATTTCAACACCATGAATCTCCTACCATTCATACCACTCCGACAAATATTCATTCCTGGAGTATATATTCGATCCCCTCAAACGAACCTCCTCCTACACCATCCAGTCCTATTGTTGAAGATCCACACTCCCCCCATTCCTTCTCCCTTTCCTTCTTCACAAGTCTCCCCTACCACTGAAGTCGTATCCTCAGAAACACAACAACTTTCTTTACCTAGTGCCATCGATGTATCTCAACCTCTCTTGCATCCTGTCGATGCCTCTCCACCACTCTTACCAATAACACAACCTGCAGTTCCTAGCCATCCAATGACAACACGCTCAAAAAGTGGTATCTTTAAACCACGTCAGGTTCTCGACCTCCATACTATTATCAATTCTTCTCTTGAGACCAGTGAACCCACCACAATTACTCAAGCACAAAAATCTTCACATTGGCGTCAAGCTATGTGTGAAGAATATGATGCTCTTCTACATAACTCCACATGGACTCTTGTACCTTCTCATATTGCACAAAATATCATCGGGTGTAAATGGGTATTCCGAATTAAGCGAAACCCCGACGGGTCCGTTGCTCGATATAAAGCACGATTAGTAGCCAAAGGGTTTCATCAACGACCTGGAGTTGATTTTACAGAGACTTTTAGTCCTGTAGTTAAACCCACAACAATTCGGCTTATTCTAAGTTTGGCCATCTCCAAAGGTTGGAACTTACGACAACTGGACGTTAATAATGTCTTTTTACATGGGACTCTAACTGAAGATGTCTTTATGCAGCAACCCCTTAGCTTTGTTCATCACCAGTATCCGAGACATGTTTGCAAATTACAAAAAGCCATTTATGGTCTCCGTCAAGCTCCCAGAGCTTGGTATACTGAACTTGGATCGTTTCTGATATCAATTGGCTTCATCAACTCCAAGTCTGACACATCTTTATTCCTCTGACAACATCATGGCAATACAATATATCTTCTAGTTTATGTAGATGATATTATTGTTACAGGCAATGATCCCTTGGAGGTTCAGATATTTTTAAATCAATTGGTTGATCGATTTTCCCTCAAAGACTTAGGACCATTGAGCTACTTTCTGGGAATGGAAGCAACATTTACATCCTCCGGTCTCTTCCTCTCTCAAAGAAAGTATATTCAAGATTTATTATCAAAGACAAATATGCAAATTACATTATGAAAATAAGACAAAGTAACTTTAGAATATGATAAAGGATAAAACATATAGGAATAACGATAGGTCATATTATCCTATTATTTACCCTTTTGCTGTATAAACAAACAGTACTTTGTTTTACGAAAAAGTATAGTGTCTTTTTAATCCTCAAATTGGCAAAAGGAATTTCAACTTAAAGGTTCAAATTGGTTCCATGTAATTTTAAAATTATTTATTGTAGGTAAACTCATATGATCTGATCTCTTAAGAATGAGTCTCAAAAAAATATTGTAAGGATAGATGATAATACTGGGGGCTTATAAGGTCTTATTTTTTTATTTCTTAATCGATGTAAGATTAAATATTTTTTATCAATGTCCGTGATCTCTTAATTTAATACCAAAATGATAGGATTGATTATGAGTGACATCTTTATTAGCCTAACTGGGACTCAGAAGACATGTGTAGAAGCCCAAAGATTGTTAGAAGGATAATACTAAGAATTATCGATCCCTTCGACACTCAAGTTAGGATAGAAGCAGAAAGTGAAATCACAAGCGATTGAAAGTCGATGCATGTTTCTATAACTTATTGAGAGTCGGATGATACACGTAACCATTCTATGTATTCATTACGATCTCAATCTAATGATTATCTATCGCATTATAAAAAATATCCTCAAGTGTCAACATGGGATCTTATAACTTAAAACTTGATCGGATCCTTCAAACTTCTATTAATCCTCAATATCAAGGAGACTCGTTGGATACTTCCTAATTTAATCTTTTGCAAGGTCTTGGACTCAATCCCCTAGAGAGCTCAAGTAGAGATGGACCTAGAAGTAATCTTTATTAACTTTGGATCTCATCCACATATTAACCAATCGATTAAACATGTGTCATTGCTTATGTGATCGAGATGCAAAATTTGTCGACTAAGGGTTCAAACAATTTTTTTTCTAAATTTTTAATTTTTTTTATGTATACGTTAGTTTTTCCTTCATCGTAATAAATTTCCTAATAAGTCACTAATATATGTGAGATATAATGTCCCACAAATTTTGCGTAAATCATCTGTGACAGCAAAACAAAAGTTAATAAAGACTAATGTTACATATTACTACATACAATGCCAAAAAATAAAAAACACACCAAAATGAACATCCATTATTTTTTATATAGAACACGACGTACAAGACCAAGTTTACAGAGAAGTAAATTACATTTTGATAATAAGATAAAATAAATATAAAAGATGATAAGGATTAAACCGTATAAGAAAAATGATAGGTCATATTATTCTGTTATTGTCCTATTTACTATATAAGAAAATATTAATATATTTATAATAAGAAATACTCCTGAAAGAATTATTATCAACACGCACACCACAATCTTCGTGCAGATGGCAATAGCCCTTTTGGGGCCTCCGTGGGTTTCTCCTTCTTCATCTTTCTTCTTCCAGCATCCACCTTTGCGCAACAAGCACCTGATCGCTCTAAAGCACACCCAAACCATGAAGAGACTGAGGATTCCGAACCAGCTCAGGAGAAGGATGGTAGTGTAGGGCGGATAGAAAAATATTCGCCTAATGGCGATCAAGAATGCTAACGCCGTCGAGAACACCGCCAGCCATAGAATCCACTTTAGGATTCCTATCATCATTTTCTTCCGTCTTAGCACACAACATATCAACAAAAGAATGATGCTCAAGGATGCAAACAACCCGAACATGTCGAACAGTAGGAATAACTTGAGACTAGAAGTGAAGGGGGGCTTCAACTCATCTGGGGGGTTCAACCCAGCTTCGAATGTGATGGTGGCGATCAACGTCGCCACCAACATTAGTGTTGCTAGTTTGTTGTTGTACCTTTCTTTAAGTTCAGACAATACTTTTCGGGGGCTGCGGTCATCCTTAGAAGGTCGAGCCTGGCGTCGGAACGGGTTCCAACGATTTGGTCGGCTTCTGTGTGATGCGACAGTGGCAGAGGCTCTGGCATCACTCGGTGACGATTTCGGCTGAGTCTTCCCTTCTTCTGCGGCGGTTCTTCCACCTGCTGCCCGAATCAGTTCTCCCAACAATAGATCTCCATGTTGGCAGGGTGAATCCAGTAGCATATCGAGGACGGTGTCGCCTCTCATGTTTGTGGCGTTAACTTCGATATCTCGTCTTCCCATAAGCAACTTCACGGTCTGCATTCATTGGAGCTACGTGTCAGAATTAACGTTGCACACATGACTTTTTGATTCTTATGATATTAAAGATCGTATCTATTAACGATAAAAGATGTAATTCTCGGATAGATGTGTCTTCCTAATGAATATATATTAATTTCAAATAAATATTTTGATGAAAGACGTCTTTTGTCACTATAAATTTTGGAACATGATCCTCTCTTTTCATCCATAGCATATGTCAAAACAAGGGAAACTAGAATTATGTCAAGGTATTTTTTTTCAATTAAAGTTGATTTTCTTAAAAAAAAAAAACATTAAATCTAAAGATCATGAGATTTATGTTGTGCACAATGATGTTTTAGTTGTGCAAGAATTAAACTATTTAGATATGGTATCAGAGTCATGATTTAATATTTATAACTTTTATTTTTGAATTTGTTTATCTTATTATCGTATCAAATTATGTTTTTATTATTTAATATTTATAATCTAAGAGGTATAGATTTTATTCCCAGAATTGTAGAAACTAGGAATGCTAGATTCATTGAAATAGATAAAATAAGTGAGAGTGGTGGATCACGAAATACAATTATTTAAAAAATTCAAATAGAGGTAGCTTTACTAGTAACTTCTTGTTCCCCAAACTGTTAAACAATTCGATAATGTTCAAGAGCAATAAATAAATAAATGATCAATCATTCCAATAAATATCAATCAATCTATAATTAGTGAATCACAAAAAATAACATTAAGAATATCTCAAAGATAAAGGAGATCTATTATTTCTAATAATTATGACTTAGTTATATTTGATGGTCCAGTTTTATTTTCATAGGCCATTGAAACTATAATTTCTATAAAGATAGGTTAATGCAAAAATTAAAATATATGAATGAAAATCAAGTTTGAGACCTTTGATGAATTACTTGAAGGATGTAAAAAAGGTCGATTATTAATAGGTCTTTAAGATCAAATATTACTTGAATGATAATATCAAAAGACACATGGTCAGATTTGGTGCTAAAGGTTTCACTCAAAGAGTTAAAAGATTTTTTTATTTAATCTTCAGAAAAGATTTTTTCAGAATTTTTACGATCATAGTAGCTCGTTATAACTTAGAGTTATACAAAATAGATATGAAAAACACATGATATATAAACTTAAGAAATCAATATATAAATTTATAGAAACTTCTCGATAATGATATCTTAAGTTTAATGATACATAAAATCCTTTACATTTATGCAAATACTGTTGATCTATGTACATATATGAAGGTTGGCAGGAGCAAGTTTATATTTTGGATTGTAAATGTTGATGATATTTTGCTTGCTACTAATAATCTTAGTTTATTATATGAAATAAAAAATATCTTTCTAAAAACTTTGAATTAAAAAAATATGAGAGAGGCAACCCATGTATGTGATAGGAATTAAAATATTTTAAGATCAATCATAAGGATTGTTAGGATTATCTCATAAAAAATATATTAATAAAATTTTTAAAAAGTAAAAAAATTTATTTAGGAGGTATTATTCCAATTTGGAAAGGGGGTAAATTTATCTTATGCAATGTTCAAAGAATGAATTGGAACAAATGAAAAGAATTCCTTATGTATCTATCCTGAAAAGTTAAATGCATGCCTAAATTTGTATTAGGTCAAACATCAGTTTTGCTATTGGAATATTGGGCAGATATCAAAGTAATTCTAGATTTGACTATTAAAAGGCTATAAAGAAAGTTATAAGATATTTATGAGGAATGATGGATTATATACTCGCTCATAGGAGATCAAATAATCTCGAAGTAATTGGATGTTTAGATTCAGATTTTGCTAGATGTGTTGATATAAACAAATAACACTTGACTATTTGTTCCTTTTAGTTGAGGAGCAATTTTGTGGATGAGGGCAAAGCAGTCCATCATTGCTACATTCATCATAGAAGTTTAGTTTGTGACATGTTTTAAGGCTACAATTCAAAAGCTCAAATCTCGTTTTCATGATTTACTCTTTAAAAAAATTTAAAACTTTATTATGATAATTTTGTAATAGTATTCTTCTTTAAAAGTGAGTGCTATAAAGGTGATAAATATATGAAAATGGAATATTTAGCGGTGAAAAAAGAAAGTTTAGAAATAAATAATATTAATTGAATATATTAGCATTGTCCTTATGATTACAGATCCATTAATGAAAGGATTATCACCCAAGATATTTATTGAACATGTTAAAAGAATAAGCACTATTAGACATCATTATTAATATTATGTCATATTCATAAATAATTATTTAATATGATATTTTCATCGAGAACTTATTTCAAATAAAGGGGGTAATGGAGAAAAACCAGAATTCTGTTTATCTAAGTTATTTTTTAGGAGATTTAAATTTCTAAAATTATTAAATCTAAATATTATGAGATTTATGTTGTACTATGATGATGTTTTATTTGTGTCTGAATTTAATTTGAACATGTAGCTCCTTACTATTTCCATTTGCTTTTCGTGAATGAAATGCAAAATACTTGTATCTTTTTGCTATGACAAGGCTGTGTCTCAAGATGTACGGGACGCATAAAAACCTTGTGAAGAAGAAGAAGATATTTAAATCTATTTCCTCTAATCGGGATCAGGAATACCTACCTGGAGCTGTTTTCTGGCCACAGCAAGGTGCAGGACGGTGTTGCCTTTCGCATCTCCAGAGTTGAGTAGCTCATCGTTCTCATCCGTTCTGTTCAGCAAGAACTGCACGGTCTCGAAGCTGTTTGATTTCACAGTAAGATGAAAGATGGAGTCACCTTGCGATGTCACAGCTCGCGCGGACTCCGGGCACGCATCCAGTAACACAGTCAATACATCAAGCCTGCCTCGTAAGGCTGCAGTGTGGGCCGGCATTAAGCCATCGTTGTCGGTCGCCAAGCAGAGATTGGCAGCGGCTGCGTACTGCAGCAGCTCGTTCACCACGGATAAGTGGCCTTGGGCAGCGGCCAGGTGCAAGGCGGAAAGGCCTTCGCGGTTGCGGCCATGCAAGAGCTCCGGGTTTACGGTGAGGATCTCCCGGACTAGGTCGGAGTGGCCGAGCGATGCAGCGATGTGGAGGGGGCTGTCCGACAGGTGAGCCGCGGCGATGGCTTGCCTGTGGAGCAGGAGCCGGTCTTCTTGTAGCAAACGCCGCAACAAAGTGAGGTCTCCCGCGTAAGCTGGTTCCTCTAGTCTCGGATCCATGCTTAATTACACACACACTCTCTCTTTCTCTCTCTCGATTTGGTCACAAACAACTCGAAGTTAGGACGCCTATATATAGGCTAAAAATCTCTAACGATTCCTCCCGCTCGGTCTTCTTGGTCCTGTCTCCATCAAGACACCGGCCCCAAAACGCAAGTTGCTTCCTTTGGACTTGCATCCCTCTGTGTTAGTTTGGAAAGTCCCATAGTCCCATATCGGGAAAATCAGATTTGTTGTCTCGTTTTGGAACTATAAATAAGGATCTGGGCTTTGAAGTCAGAAGTACCATAGGCAGCACAAGAGGCACCACAAGAAAACGTGCTTACGGTTTGAGTTTTTCTTGTTTAGTAAGCTGAAGGTGTTTTATGGCCTAGGAACATCTTCCTAAGGCATTTGTAAGTGTCCCTCTTTTATAGTAGTAATTTGCTCATCTTTCGTCCGTGGATGTAGGTCAATTGATCGAACCACGTATATCTGGTGTTCTGGTGTTCTTGTCTCGCTTGTATTCTCTCTGTTTTATTGTCTTGTTGGGTTGCCAAAATTACCTTGTGGTAAATATCCTGAGGTCAGCTCTAACAAACTAGTATCATAGCCTGGTTCTGGGATCTTTTGGCAACGATGACAATAACAAAGATTGTTGTCGAGAAATTCGATAGAAATGTCAACTTCGGCATGTGGCAACTCAAGATGAAGGCCATTCTGGTTCAAGACGGAGTTGATTTGGCACTTCAGGGTGCTGAGAACATTCCAGATGGTACGTCAAAGGAAGATCTTGCGGGTATGGATAAGAAGACCCGATCCAACATCATTCTAAATCTCTCTGACGAGGTTTTACGGGAGGTAGCTACGGAGACTATGGCTAAGAGCATGTGGGACAAGCTTAAAGCCTTGTACATGAAGAAGACAGTGGAGAATCGTCTCTACTTGAAGCAGAGTCTATATATGCTTCGGATGATTGAAGGTATATCTATACTCTCACATCTTGATAAGTTTGATTCTTTGGTTATGGATTTGGAGAATATAGATGCAAGCATAGTCCCATATCGGGAAAATCAGATTTGTTGTTTCGTTTTGGAACTATAAATAAGGATCTGGGCTTTGAAGTCAGAAGTACCATAGGCAGCACAAGAGGCACCACAAGAAAACGTGCTTACGGTTTGAGTTTTTCTTGTTTAGTAAGCTGAAGGTGTTTTATGGCCTAGGAACATCTTCCTAAGGCATTTGTAAGTGTCCCTCTTTTATAGTAGTAATTTGCTCATCTTTCGTCCGTGGATGTAGGTCAATTGATCGAACCACGTATATCTGGTGTTCTGGTGTTCTTGTCTCGCTTGTATTCTCTCTGTTTTATTGTCTTGTTGGGTTGCCAAAATTACCTTGTGGTAAATATCCTGAGGTCAGCTCTAACAAACTAGTATCATAGCCTGGTTCTGGGATCTTTTGGCAACGATGACAATAACAAAGATTGTTGTCGAGAAATTCGATAGAAATGTCAACTTCGGCATGTGGCAACTCAAGATGGAGGCCATTCTGGTTCAAGACGGAGTTGATTTGGCACTTCAGGGTGCTGAGAACATTCCAGATGGTACGTCAAAGGAAGATCTTGCGGGTATGGATAAGAAGACCCGATCCAACATCATTCTAAATCTCTCTGACGAGGTTTTACGGGAGGTAGCTACGGAGACTATGGCTAAGAGCATGTGGGACAAGCTTAAAGCCTTGTACATGAAGAAGACAGTGGAGAATCGTCTCTACTTGAAGCAGAGTCTATATATGCTTCGGATGATTGAAGGTATATCTATACTCTCACATCTTGATAAGTTTGATTCTTTGGTTATGGATTTGGAGAATATAGATGCAAGCATAGTCCCATATCGGGAAAATCAGATTTGTTGTTTCGTTTTGGAACTATAAATAAGGATCTGGGCTTTGAAGTCAGAAGTACCATAGGCAGCACAAGAGGCACCACAAGAAAACGTGCTTACGGTTTGAGTTTTTCTTGTTTAGTAAGCTGAAGGTGTTTTATGGCCTAGGAACATCTTCCTAAGGCATTTGTAAGTGTCCCTCTTTTATAGTAGTAATTTGCTCATCTTTCGTCCGTGGATGTAGGTCAATTGATCGAACCACGTATATCTGGTGTTCTGGTGTTCTTGTCTCGCTTGTATTCTCTCTGTTTTATTGTCTTGTTGGGTTGCCAAAATTACCTTGTGGTAAATATCCTGAGGTCAGCTCTAACAAACTAGTATCATAGCCTGGTTCTGGGATCTTTTGGCAACGATGACAATAACAAAGATTGTTGTCGAGAAATTCGATAGAAATGTCAACTTCGGCATGTGGCAACTCAAGATGGAGGCCATTCTGGTTCAAGACGGAGTTGATTTGGCACTTCAGGGTGCTGAGAACATTCCAGATGGTACGTCAAAGGAAGATCTTGCGGGTATGGATAAGAAGACCCGATCCAACATCATTCTAAATCTCTCTGACGAGGTTTTACGGGAGGTAGCTACGGAGACTATGGCTAAGAGCATGTGGGACAAGCTTAAAGCCTTGTACATGAAGAAGACAGTGGAGAATCGTCTCTACTTGAAGCAGAGTCTATATATGCTTCGGATGATTGAAGGTATATCTATACTCTCACATCTTGATAAGTTTGATTCTTTGGTTATGGATTTGGAGAATATAGATGCAAAAATTGATGATGAGGATAAGACTTTGTTACTCTTGTGTTCTCTTCCCCAATCTTTTAAGCATTTCCGTGATACTTTGATTTATGGAAAAGAAACAGTTTTGTATCAAGAAATTAAATCTGCACTAAAATCTAAGGAGCAGATAGACAGAAATATCACTGGGGAAAGTAGAGAGAATCAAGTTGAGGGTCTAGTTATTAGGGGGAGAATGGATAAAAGAGAATTTGACAGTAGTAGATCTAAATCCATATATAGAAATTTGGAATGTAGATATTGTCATAAAATGGGGCACATTAAATCTGATTGCTTTAAATTGAAAAATAAATTAAAGCAAAAGGGAAAACTTGTTGAGAAAACTATTGAGTCCGCTGAAGTTAGTATAGCAACTGATAAGAATGTTGGAAATATTTTTTCTGCTATTGATGATAGGACGATGTCTAAAAATGAATGGATTTTAGATTCAAGTTCTTCTTATCACATGTGTCCCAATAGGGATTTGTTTTCCACATATGAATCTTGTAATGGTGGAATTGTTTTGATGGACAATAATGCCGCATGTAATGTTGTTGGTAGAGGCACAATCCGAATTAAAATACATGATGGTATTGTGAGGACGCTCACTAATGTTAGACATATTCCTGATTTAAAAAAGAATATCATCTCTTTAGGCAACCTAGAGGCCCTTGGGTGTAAATACACAGCTGAATCTGGAGTTATGAAAGTTTCTAGAAATGCTCTTGTTGTTATGAAAGCATGTAGGTCTGGTAGCTTGTATATTCTGCAGGGAACTACTATCACAGGTTCGGTTGCAGTTTCGTCATCATCATTGTCTGATCCTGACATCACCAAATTATGGCATATGCGTTTGGGTCATATGAGTGAAAAAGGTTTGAGCATATTGAGCAAAAGATGTCTACTTTGCGGACAGAGTACTGGGCCACTTGATTTTTATGAACACTGCACTTTTGGAAAGCAGAAAAGAGTCAGCTTCACTTCTCCGGCAGTTCACAAAACGAAAGGTACTCTTGACTATATTCATTCAGACCTTTGGGGTCTAGCTTATGTTCAGTCTAAGGGTGGTGCTAGGTATATGTTGACTTTCATTAACGATTATTCCAGGAAAGTTTGGGTTTATTTTTTGAAGCATAAAAGTGATGTTTTTCTAACCTTTAAACAATGGAAGACTTTAATTGAGAAGCAAACAGGTAAACAGATTAAGCGGCTTCGAATAGATAATGGCATGGAATTTTGTGAATGTGACTTTAAAAAATTCTGCAAAAATGAAGGAATCGTTCGGCATCGCACTATTAGGATGACGCCTCAACAAAATGGTGTGGTCGAACGTATAAACAGAACACTCTTGGAGAGAGCAAGGTGTATGATCTCAAATGCAGGGTTGACAAAAGACTTTTGGGCAAAGACGATTAATATGGCCTGTTAAGTTGTCAACCGCGCTCCTTCTACAGCACTTGACTTTAAAACTCCGGAGGAAGTTTGGTCAGGTACTCCTGCTGATTATTCTGATTTTAAAATTTTTGGGTGTCCAGCATACATGCATGTAAATGAAGGAAAATTAGTGCCTCGAGCTAAAAAATGTATTTTCCTTGGGTATGCTTCTGGGGTGAAAGGATACAGATTATGGTGGTCTGATCCCAAATCCCCAAAATTTGTAATCAGTAGAGATGTTACTTTTGATGAATTGTCTATGTTATCTTCTAAAGAGGATTCTACTAGTTGTACAAATGATAGTGCGCAGAAGCAAGTGGAGCTTGAGATTAGTAGTTCAGATTCCTTTAAGTCGAACTCTTCTACTCAAAGAATGCCAGTAGGTGGTCCCGAGTCTACTGACACAGATGATCCAAAGAAAGAGCAATATTCCATAGCCAAGGATAGACCACGGAAAGATATTCGACCACCACAAAGATATGCAAATTTGGTTGCATATGCTTTGTTTGTTGCAGAAGAGACAAGTGAAGTTTGAGAGCCTACTTCCTACTCAGATGTAGTTTCTTGTGATAATTCCGCTAAGTGGTTGATTGTGATGAATGAAGAAATTGAGTCTCTCCATCGGAATAGAACTTGGGATCTTGTGAAGCCGCCTTCGGATAAGAAAATTGTTGGATGCAAATGAGATACTATTGCTGAGGGAAAGGTCCTTGTTCAGAAAATTCATACGAAAGACAATCTAACTGATATGCTTATGAAGCTTATTCCAGTTTACAAGTTCAAGCAGTGCTTGGACTTGGTTGATGTTCATTGTTGGTGATTGCCCGTTGGGGCTTTTATGAAGAAGGTGGAGCAAGTTTTGTTGAGACATGCCAAGGTGGAGATTTGTTAGTTTGGCAAGTCCCATAGTCCCACATCGGGAAAATCAAACTTGTTGTCTCGTTTTGGAACTATAAATAAGGGTCTAGGCTTTGAAGTCAGAAGTACCATAGGCAGCACAAGAGGCACCACAAGAAAACGTGCTTACGGTTTAGGTTTTTCTTGTTTAGTAAGCTGAAGGTGTTTTATGGCCTAGGAACATCTTCCTAAGGCATTTGTAAGTGTCCCTCTTTTATAGTAGTAATTTGCTCCTCTTTCGTCCGTGGATGTAGGTCAATTGACCGAACCACGTATATCTGGTGTTCTTGTCTCGCTTTTATTATTTCCATTTTATTGTCTTGTTGGGTTGCCAAAATTACCTTGTGGTAAATTTTCTAGGGCTAGCTCTAACAGTCTGGACTTGGTAGAATACTTTTTCTCAGCTTGCTTTCTCGTTCGCCGAAACTATCTAGAGAATGAAGTGAAGGTCGGACAGGCGATGTGCGGTATTTGTGTTCGAGAATGTTGATGAAACATGATGGACTTATGATATAGCTTTTCCTAACTTTTCTTCACGTAGAAAATGACAGACACGGCCTGTCTACTATCTGATACGACCGATCCATATGACGATGTGTCCCCTAATATCCACCTACAGAAACCCGAGTAAAGGTCAGGACAAAATTAATAAATTATATAAGTCTATCGGATTAAGTAAGATACATTATAGTATTTAATTATAATTATTGATCAATAAAAAGTTTTGATTAGTCCAAAATTTCTTAGGAGATTATTTTGATGAGAGGGATTCTTCTAATTACAATAATTTCTTCCTAAAACCTATCTTCACTTAAAATTTTAATCGGTAAATGAGTGGGAGATGCCACAAACGACGAGGAGCTATCAAGGCAAGCAGATTTAGTGGATGGAAATCATACATATGAAGGGTTAACTAACATTGATTTGATCTGTTGCACAGAACGCTTAGTTCGATTGGAATTCTGCCACTTGTACCATCCAAATATTCACAATAAATGAAAGATTTCGACTGCTAATATATTGATAAACATTGCTTCAGCGGATCCTTGAAATGGAGACGTCCTGTGTAGATTTTTTGTTCCCACTCCCATCTTTCTTTCGCTGAAACTAGTTGGAAAGTGATGATGGAGCGAGCCATTTCGGCTTGTCCCAAAGCGTGGATGACTTTTTTTTTCTTTTGAAAAGTAAAGAAGATTATATTAGAATGGTCATGAGCTACGAGATCGAGAAAGCGATCAAAATATTGAAACCGGACAACTTGAAGGAAACGGACGACCGGGATAATGGTATGGAGACCCACGAGTCTCGCTGTTAGGGTTGAAGAAGTTGATAAGCCGGACAGGACACCAAGGTGATGTTAGGTTAACGTGTTCAGCATGCAGTCTCGTAAGCACGGCAGTTGACGTCTGCAAAAACATCCAATTTTTCTCCGAACAATTGCGCACGCTGTTGCTATCCCACTCGCCGTTCGGCTTTCGTCTCCCTCGCTGCGTTTACACCGCATCGATTCCTTGGGATAAGATGTTTAAACGGGACTGCAGTGGCCACTGTGAGCTCGATGACCCAGTCGTCTCTTTGGCGTCTGGTGAGGACAGGCTCGACAAGAAGAAACGTCGCCTCCCGAACCAGGAGGAACTGCTCCAACCACATGCTTACATGTATATGTGTTCTTGCGTCGAGTTATCTGCAAGCACATCTGGAGACTAATTGAGCATGGATCCGAGACTAGAGGAAGCAGCTTATGCGAGAGACCTCACTTTGCTGCGGCGTTTGTATAAAATTCAATTGTTCAATTGTTGACCAGCAAACTTGGAAATCAAATTTCTTCTCAATGAACATTATCATTAAATGAGGATTACAAAAATTGCAAGTCAACGTCAATCCTGACATACTTTTTTTTGTTTTGCAAAAAGGAAATTTTTTTTTTATTAGATAGCATAGGGTACAAAAATCACCTAAAAATAGTAATTAGATGCACTCTAGCGTAGTTCGCTAGTCAGTTGGCTCCTCTATTATATTTATGATATACATTTGTGATCAAGAAAGAGTGAAAATATCTTAACAATAGCATAATCTCATTAGTTCTATCAAAGTCGAGATGTACCACTTAGTATGTCGACGAGGCACTTAGAATCAATTTCGACATGAATACAATTAATATCATCTGATAAGACTTTAGAGAGGCTACGATGAATAGTCGTTACAAGTTTGGTCAGGTACTCCTGCTGATTACTCTGATTTTAAAATTTTTGGGTGTCCAGCATACATGCATGTAAATGAAGGAAAATTAGAGCATCGAGCTAAAAAATGTATTTTCCTTGGGTATGCTTCTGGGGTGAAAGGATACAGATTATGGTGTTCTGATCCCAAATCCCCAAAATTTGTAATCAGTAGAGATGTTACTTTTGATGAATTGTCTTTGTTATCTTCTAAAGAGGATTCTACTAGTTGTACAAATGATAGTGCGCAGAAGCAGGTGGAGCTTGAGATTAGTAGTTCAGATTCCTTTAAATCGAACTCTTCTACTCAAAGAATGCTAGTAAGTGGTCTCGAGTCTACTGACACAGATGATCCAGAGGAAGAGCAATATTCCATAGCCAAGGATAAACCATGAAGAGATATTCGACCACCACAAAGATATGCAAATTTGGTTGCATATGTTTTGTCTGTTGCAGAAGAGACAAGTGAAGTTGGTGAGCCTACTTCCTACTCAGATGCAGTTTCTTGTGATAATTCCGCTAAGTGGTTGATTGCTCACTACTTGTTGCTTCTGCCTAATCTACGATTTACTACAAATTGCTTACTAACACAAAAGTTAATGTCCACAAATCTAAAATTTTCTTCCCTAAGCACACCTCTCCTACTACTCGAAGGACAATTTGCAATCGATTTCAAATCTAGAAGAATAAATTTTCCTTCAAATACTTTGGCAACTTGATTGCTCCCCGTCATATTTGGATTTCGAGCATCAATAGTGTCACTAAACCTATCACCAGCAAGTTGGGTCCTGATAGCACAGGTTTTCCATCCACTAAATCTAATTGTCGTTTTCCATCCGGTTGGGATTGATGGTCTCGTTTATGGCATCTCCCACTTATTTACTGAATCAAATTTTTTTAAAAAAAATTATTGCACCGTCGCCTTTCAACCTCGGACAGACTTGTCGCACTTGATATCTCTAACTCTAATTTGTACTATCTTTGTCTTATTACGGATGAGACTTTTCTCTGTCTCTTCTTCTATAATTGTTTTTCTTTGGAAAGATATCAAAACCAAACTTTTCCTAGCTCTATGAAGATTCAAATCTTGACTTTAAAGCCTCCACTCTAAGAGCCTTGATTCTAGTGGATTTGGAGGGCCATGAATGATCTGGATCTTTAAGTAACTCAAAACTCCTTTCAATAATCTATATTAGAAACAACGACTATTCATCATAGCCTCTCTAAAGTCTTATCGGATGATATTAATTGTATTCATGTCGAAATTGATTCTAAGTGCCTTGTCGACATCCTAAGTGGTACATCTCGACTTTGATAGAACTAATGAGATTTTTCTATTCTTAAGATGTTTTTCACTCTTTCTTGATCACACATGTATATCACGAATATAACAGAGGAGCCAACTGAGTAGCGAACTACTACGTTAGAGTGCATTTAATTACTATTTTTAGGTGAGGAGAGTGGCTCTCAGAACTTTTCTTTTCCTGATTATTATCTCAAATCTTTAAGGTGACTTTTGTACCCTATGCTATCTAATAAATAATTTTTTTCCTTCTTGCAAAACAAAAAAAGTATGTCAGGATTGACGTTGACTTGTAATTTTTGTAATCCTCATTTAATGATAATGTTAATTGAGAAGAAATTTGATTTCCAAGTTTGCTGGTCAACAATAATGATAAGGATTTCTAGCAAATTAGCAATTGAATTTTCTACAAACGCCGCAGCAAAGTGAGGTCTCTCGCATAAGCTGCTTCCTCTAGTCTCGGATCCATGCTCAATTAGTCTCCAGATGTGCTTGCAGATAACTCGACGCAAGAACACATATACATGTAAGCATGTGGTTGGAGCAGTTCCTCCTGTTCGGGAGGCGAGGTTTCTTCTTGTCGCGCCTGTCCTCACCAGACGCCAAAGAGACGACTGGGTCATCGAGCTCACAGTGGCCACTGCAGTCCCGTTTAAACATCTTATCCCAAGGAATCGATGCGGTGTAAACGCAGCGAGGGAGACGAAAGCCGAACGGCGAGTGGGATAGCAACAGCGTGCGCAATTGTTCGGAGAAAAATTGGATGTTTTTGCAGACGTCAACTGCCGTGCTTACGAGGCTGCATGCTGAACGCGTTAACCTAACATCACCTTGGTGTCCTGTCCGGTAGGACTCCGTCCGGCCGATCAACTTCTTCAACCCTAACAGCGAGACCAATGGCTATCATCTCTTGAATCCAGCGAACACTAGTGCTAATTTCAAACGTGTATTTAGACTTTTGTAGCTCCCTAATCCGGATCTCATTAATAGTTCTAGGATGTAACTTCACCTTTTTCAGTAGTTTCAATGAAAGAAAGAAAGGAGAAGGAATTGGCGTTGACTTGGATTTATATTTCTTGTAATCCTCATTTAATGATGATGTTACTTGGGAAGAAAACTTGATTTCCAAGTTTTCTGGGTCAACAAGCAAATGACTCCAATTGGGCCAACACCGTGACCCCCGAGTTCGATATATCATCCCATAGCTCATCGATAGTCGGACGATACACAGAATCATATTTAGCATTCATAGTGATATCAATCTAATAATTGTCTTATTCCATCATAAAAAGGTCCTCTATGT
The DNA here is from genome assembly GCF_036884655.1 of Musa acuminata AAA Group. Classification (NCBI taxonomy): domain Eukaryota; kingdom Viridiplantae; phylum Streptophyta; class Magnoliopsida; order Zingiberales; family Musaceae; genus Musa; species Musa acuminata. The sequence continues at coordinate 3,355,380 of NC_088337.1, read as the reverse complement.
GCATTCTTAGAGAATTTTTGACTAAATATACTTGACTAAACCATCCAAACTTGACTAAGTTCATACCAGAGGAACCTTGTTGAGTATGTCCCAACGTAATATTTTATAATACCTTGGATTCAATCCCCCGGCTTTCCAACACTTGAACTTGGGATGAACTTAAAAATGGATTGCGAAAAGATTCGAATCTCATTCGCACGTCAGACAATCAAACTCCGACTTAACGATATCCAACCAACATGCATCGTTCTTTCTTGTCCAGCTGAAAAAATCATTCGATTGCCCACTTCAGGAAATTAACATTGTTTGACTCTTACCAATGGTCACACGATCGATATGCACAGGTTCATAATACCCCTTAAAAGAGCCATTCGGTTTGAAAAGGCATATTGCTCGATCGATTAAGTGTATTGTAGTGGTGCAACTCTTTGAGTACATAAGCCACTAAAAAGCTTCCGTTCTTTTAAGTTGCATATTTATTTGTGTTACGTGAACGTTTAATTCCAAATACGAACAAATCCTCAAAGGAAATTGCAGTGCTGTTATACACTCAGTCAGCAGAAAGATTTTTCTCTAAATTTGTGCTTTCTAATTTTTTTTTTTGTGTTAAGTCCTTTCCTAATAGTTTAGACTCTTAGGTTGTGTGGTCATCAATTAAATTTTTGAAGATGGTGCGAGAGTAGACTATGAGTTTGAATCATATATTAATATTTTTTTTAATATTTAATTAAAAATTATTCGTACAATCACTATTTTTCATTTATGTTTGTATTCATACATATGGGACATACATATATTCGTATTTCATTCATACATCAAAATTAAATCGTTTTGCTTATGAGAGGAGATATTTAAAGTATATATTGTGTTTTTTTTTTCTAACTATGTAAATTCTTAAGATCTTTGATCATCCAATTCAGTGTTTAAGAATATTATATCGGTATATTGTGTAGTATTTCAAATTTAATCTGAGGTTCTAATTATAAATGTAAAGATTACCGGAATTAAAATATAAAAAGTAAAAAAAAAAAAAAAACAAAGGCTAAGTGGGAGGAAAGAACACAGAGGTAAGGAAGAGAAGAAGAAAAAGAGAAGGGTGAAGAAGAAAGAAATAGGAGAAAGAAAGATGGAAACGGAAACAGAGAAGAACAAAAGAAGAAGAGAGGAAGAAAATAAGAGGAGGGAGAAGGAAAGAGAAAGAGAGGGAGGATCCTGTTTAAGGAGAGAGAGAGAGAGAGGCCATAGATCAAGCTAAGAAAAAGGCTCCTTCTACCCATCCACGTTGAAATAGATTTTTTCTTATTTGATTGGTAGAATTTATCTTTTTCATTCCACGTTGAAATATAATTTTTCTTATTTGATTGGTAGAGCACGAATTCATAGATTATAGAAATACACAACCATTTCTATTTACGATGAGAATTTACGTATAATATAGGAAAAAGCATCAAAGAAAAACTGATGAGTTCTTTTTGAGAGAGGATAGGGAGACATCAGCTGTGAGAACCTAAACGAGAGAATGAAAGAAAGAAAAGAAGAAGAACAACAACAAAAGGGAAGGAAGGAAAAAAAAAATCAAGGACTCAGTTTGATATCAGATGAGTTCAGATGACTACAGAAAATATTATATTAAGTATGATTTTGAAATCTCTTATATTCTTATTAATTATATTTGTGTATTGAATTATAGATTGATACATCCTGATGTACTACGTTAACTAAATATTTATGTTGTGAAGGAAATAAAAGGAGAAAAAATATTATATTAAAAAAAAGGGAAATTTGAGAGCTATATGTTTGTATAAGAACATGGCTATCAAAGTGAGTATCTGATGATTCCGTCTAGTTTGTTTTGAAAAGTGTTAATGCATTTGTTTGAAATTGATAAAACACATATGATTTACCAGATTTATAAATCTTTATTATTTAAAAGTATAAAAAAAAATTTAGATGTTTACAATTTGGGAAAGTATATGGTTTGAATAGTTATTTATTATTTTATAAGCATTTTAAAGTTATCTTATCAGAATTTATACAAAAATATATGTTTAACATTATATTTAAAAATGATTAAAGTATATATAATTATTATTGGTTTCAAATGATATATAATTATATTAGTCTTGAAATGAGATACAAAAAGAGACATGTCGAAACCCATAATTTGGTAAACAGTAATTGATATATTATTTTCTTATATGATCAGTATGAGTATGATATGAAACCTATCAATCCGGGTTATATATTGGAATATATTTCAAAGACTAGATTCTTTTGCATCTTGATACAAGGAGATATGCGTTACCTACACATTAAGTGTTAAACATGATTCATGGTTTTATCACAGTAATATAATGTTATCATAGCCATTGATATTATTACGATTTGTATTTTAACATTTACATTCTAACTATATTTATATTTATGAACCCCTAGTTATATTTATATGAATGGTAATTATAATGTCTTATGTTATTGTATGTGACACTAGTTATATTTATGCTTTTATTTTGAAAATATTATTGGCAAGCCATGAATTTAAAATGAATATAAACTGATGTTTTGTAAATTTTGTATAAATACCAAGGAAGACTTGGTATTTATGTATATTTCAAAAGCATATATCGAAAGCATAAAGAATTTATGTATTTCTCAATTTTTAGAGGTGTAATTTATTATATGATTATTTCTTAATTCTTCAGAGTTACGCAAAAGAAGGATGATGGATTGAATTATGTAATTAAATTATTAAATAGTTATAAAATGTCCTATGGATAGATTAGCTATGAATTAAATTATATAATAAATATCCCATGGGTGATTAATTATGAACTAGATTATGCAATAATTATACTCTAAAAGTTTGCATTCCTGCAGACAAACCTTTAATCTTCTCCGGCCACTTTAATGCATGAGTTAGTATTTGGTTTTAGACAGGAAGAGTAATTCAATGTTGCTCTCTTGTTCTTCCTTTCATCTTCTTCTCTCCATACAAGTACAATTACTTTATTCATGTACATCATGCATCTCTAATTTATTTATATATAGGAGTCCGATGATAGTCCTAAATCTATTTCCTTGTGAACACCTTGTGAAAAGAAGAAGACATTTAAATCTATTTCCTCTAATTGGGATCAGGAATACCTACCTAGAGGTGTTTTCTGGCCACAGCAAGGTGCAGGATGGTGTTGCCCTTCGCATCTCCAAAGTTGAGTAGCTCATCCGTTCTGTTCAGCAAGAACTGCACTGTCTAGAAGCTGTTTGATTTCACAGCAAGATGAAGGATGGAGTCACCTTGCGATGTCACAGTTCGATCGGACTCCGGGCACGCATCCGGCAACACTGTCAACACATCAAGCCTGCCTTGTAAGGCTTGCAGTGTGGGCGGGCATGAAGCCGTCGTCGTCGGTTCTCCAAGCAGAGATTGGCAGCGTCTGCGTACTGCAGCAACTCTTTAACCACGGATTCATCAATCCGTGCTAATTAAATGATTACTCTATGAATCCGAGAGAAATAGAGAAGAAAAAAAGAAACTAAAATCATGATGCATATAAATAAACCATCTTAAATTATGAGTTCCACATTATATATGTTGGTGAACAAATATGCCGTGAGTTAGCACGGCTCGGTCCACGATCGACGTCGGGAGTCTTCTACCAGTTGAATTGGACGTTGAGATAGGCCGGGCCCTCGCAACAGGGTGTTGATCAGCGTTTCTCAGTCCAGGCGTCGTCTACGTTGAGCAGTGTCTCTCCGTTCCCGGGCTGGTTGGCAGCTTGCCTTCGTTCACTGGATGGCGATTCCCATGTTGAGACGCTCGTGGCTCGGGGGTGGCCGCTTGCCTGCAAAAATGGCTATAGTCAGGTGATTCCCGACTTTGGCCCCTCCGACAAGCAAATCAATAGGGGTGGTCGGTCGCACACGGGTTCGGCATGGCAGCTAATCCTCGGGGGATGAGACGGTACTGTGCGACCGTTGTCTCGGGACATGCGGGACAGCATCAGACGACACCGCCCGAGCTTCCGAGACGGGACATGCCAAACAATGTCTTGGTACGGATTCTGACTTAGCGTGTTGGGGTGCTCCCCTTGCCGACCCAACTGTAATACGACGTGACATCGATTGTGACATGTCTTGAACCCAAAATATTTCTTATTATTATGTAAATATTCCTATATTCTAAATCTAAAACTGTGATGATTGATGGCTACGAAATGAGTACTTTTGATAACGATGAGGTCCTATTAGCGACTCAACCATGCATCAGTAGCAGACACTATTCCGATTCCAAACTTACGCTTGTATTCGGGTACGACCACGGCATGACGTCCAGGAAAAGGCGGTGAGTTAGGTATGATGTTAATGCACTCGTCCTCTCACGACGTCATGATATCGTACGTACGTGTTGATACATGGATAGCATCATGTATTGCGCCATTGCCATTTTGCCGATGAAGCGGGTACACATGTCTTTTGGACTCATGTGGAATCTTCATGATGAGTGTTGACCCGATTTATTCTGATAGATGGTGACACTGGGAATTTATAAAGTTTTGATTTTTTCTTTTATTTCTCAATCTTAACACCCATGAACCCTCAATTTAATATCAAAATGATGAGATTGATTATTGATTATATCAAAGTGGATAAGGTGGAGTGTTTGATTCGATACATAAAATTATGTGCAACATAAGAATAGGCACACAGTTGTTAATAATTGATAATTCTATACATTAGATTATTGCTGAATCCAGTGTTTTTAAATAAATACATCATTAATATGTAAGAGATATAATGTTCCACAAAACTCTCATAAATCATCTGTAACAACAAAACCAAAGTTAATAATGATTAAAGCAAATTACATTCTGAAAATAAGATAAAGTAACTTTAAAAGATGATAAAGGATAAACCATATAAGAATAATGATAGGTCATATTATCCTATTATTGACCTATTTACTATATAAATAAACACTAAATAATTTACAAAAGAAAATACTCCTGAAAGAATTATTATCAACAGGCCCACCACAATCTTCGTGCGGATGGCAACGGCCCTTCTGGGGCCTCCCTGGCTCTCTCCTTCTTCATCTTTCTTCTTCCAGCAGCCACCTTTGCGCAACAAGCACCTGATCGCTCTAAAGCACACCCAAACCATGAAGAGACTGAGGATTCCGAACCAACTCATGAGAAGGATGACAGTGGAGAGCTGATAGGAAAACATTCGCACAATGGCGATCGAGAATGCTAATGCCGTCGAGAACACCGCCAGCCATAGAATCCACTTTAGGATTCCGGTCACAATTTTCTGCTGTCTTGGCACACAACAAATCAACAAAAGAATGATGCTCAAGGATGCAAACAACCCGAACATGTCGAACAGTAGGAATAACTTGACTGCCCCCCTTTCACTTGAACTCCCATCATCTTTCTGCTTAAACCCATCAGGGGGGTTCAGCCCAGCTTCGAATGTGATGGTGGCGATCAACGTCGCCACCACCATTAGTGTTGCTGGTTTGTTATTGTACCTTTCTTTAAGTTCAGACCATACTTTTCGGGGGCTGCGGTCATCCTTAGAAGGTCGAGCCTGGAGTCGGAAGGGGTGACAACGATTTGGTCGGCTTTTGTGTGACGTGACAGTGGCAGAGGCTCTGGCATCGCTCGGTGACGATTTCGGCTGAGTCTTCCCTTCTTCTGCGGTGGTTCTTCCACCTGCCGCCCGAATCAGTTCTCCCAACAATAGATCTCCATGTTGGCAGGGTGAATCCAATAGCATATCAAGGACGGTGTCGCCTCTCATGTTTGTGGCGTTAACTTCGATACCTCGTCTTCCCAGAAGCAACTTCACGGTCTGCATTCAATCGTATTACCAGAGCTATGAACAGGAAGTTCCTCGGTATTTCCATTTGATTTTTTATGAATGAAATGCAAAGAGTATTTATCGTTTGTTGAGGGAAAGCTCTCGTATCAGGAGGTGCAGAGATGCAAAAAGACCTGGTGAAAAGAAGAAGACAAATTCATTTCCTCTAATTGGGATCGGGAATACCTACCTGGAGCTGTTTTCTGGCCACAGCAAGGTGCAGGACGGTGTTGCCTTTCGCATCTCCGGAGTTGAGCAGCTCATCGTTTTCACCAGCTCTGTTCAGCAAGAACTGCACGGTCTCGAAGCTGTTTGATTTCACAGTAAGATGAAGGATGGAGTCACCTTGCGATGTCACAGTTCGCGCGGACTCCGGGCTCGCATCCAGTAACACTGTCAATACATCAAGCCTGCCTTGTAAGGCTGCAGTGTGGGCGGGCATGAAGCCATCGTTGTCGGTCGCCAAGCAGAGATTGGCAGCGGCTGCGTACTGCAGCAGCTCGTTCACCACGGATAAGTGGCCTTGGGCAGCGGCCAGGTGCAATGCGGAAAGGCCTTCGCGGTTGTGGCCATGCGCGAGCTCCGGGTTTACGGTGAGGATCTCCCGGACCAGGTCGGAGTGGCCGAGCGATGCAGCGATGTGGAGGGGGCTGTCCGACAGGTGAGCCGCGGCGATGGCTTGCCTGTGGAGCAGGAGCCGGTCTTCTTGTAGCAAACGCCGCAACAAAGTGAGGTCTCCCGCATAAGCTGCTTCCTCTAGTCTCGGATCCATGCTGAGTTACTCTCTCTCTCTCTCTCTCTCGATTTGGTCACAAACAACTCGACGTTAGGACGACTATATATAGGCTAAAAATCTCTAACGATTCCTCCCGCTCGGTCATCTTGGTCCTGTCTCTATCAAGACGCCGGCCTTGTTGACCAAGTCGTCTCCAAAACGTAAGCTGCTTCTTCTCGTCTTGCATCCCATTGGTCTGGACTTGGCAGAATACTTTTGCTCAGCTTGCTTTCTCGTTCGCCGAAACTACCTAGAGAATGAAGCGAGACTGGGACAGTCGACGTGCGGTATTTGTGTTTGAGAATGTTGATGAATTACTTCAAGAGGATGGAGATTGGGCTTCTATCCACGTGCTTCCTCGACACCCACCTCAGTTGCCCACTGACTCTGCCCGATCGACCTCCGCTTCTCCTATCTGATACGACCGATCCATCTGATGATAGTGTCCCCTAATAAATTATATAATTCTATCGCATTAAGTAAGATATATTATAGTTTTTAATTATAATTATTGATCAATAAAAAAGTTTTGATTACTCCAAAATTTCTTAGGAGATTATTTTGATGAGAGGGAGTCTTCTAATTACAATAATATCTTCACTTAAATTTTTAATTAGTTTCAGCGAAACAGACCCTATATTTCCATCTGGCTGATGATACATCAGGAGGGAGGGAGGGATGGATGAATGAAAACAAGCTTGCAATAAATCGACGCTAGAACACCTATATATGGAGGCTTGTGATTGGAACAGTTCCTGCTTCTTGTACAGCCTGTCCTCACCAGACGCCGAAGACACGATTTGGTCATCGAGCTCGAAGTGGCCACTGCAGTCCAGTTTAAATATCTTATCCCAAGGAATCGATGCGTTGGAACGCAGCGAGGGAGACGAAAGCCGAACGGCGAGTGGGATAGCAACAACGTGCGCAATTGTTCGGAGAAAAATTGGATGGATGTTTTTGCCGAAGTCATCATTTCATCGGATTGGATGCGGTGCTCACGGGACTGCATGCTGAACGCTTTAACCTGACATCACCTTGGTGTCCTGTCCGGCTTATCAACTTCTTCAACCCTAACAGCGAGACTCGTGGGTCTCCATACCATTATCCCGGTCGTCGGTTTCCTTCAAGTTGTCCGGTTTAAATATTTTGATCGCTTTCTCGATCTCGTAGCTCATGACCATGCTATTTTTTATTTTTTTCTCGTCTTCGTCGGACGACTTTGACCTCTTCCGATTTTTAGCTGATCTAATATAATCTTCTTTACTTTTCAAAAGAACAAAAAAAAATCATCCACGCTTTGGGACAAGCCGACATGGCTCCATCATCACTTTCCAAGTAGTTTCAGCGAAAGAAAGAAAGATGGGAGTGGGAATAAAAAATCTACACAGGACGACTCCATTTCGATGATCCGCTGAAGAAATGTTTATCGATATATTAGCAGTCGAAATCTTTCATTTATTGTGAATATTTATTTGGATGGTACAAGTGGCAGAATTCCAATGGAATTAAGCATTCTGGTGGTACCTTGATTGTCCCTTGTCACATTTCAATTTCTAGTATAAATAATAGTATCATTCGACCGATTACCAGCAAGTTTGGTAAATGGCAAGGCTCCCTTCTATCACAAGCTGGTTGTGTCACCTTGATTAATTTGTACTTAAACTCCATCCCTATACACTCCTTAAGTGTCTCCTTCTACTGTTTAATATTAATAAAATCTCTTCATTAACCCAGACATTCCTTTGGTCCAACTATGACAACTCTATAAAGGTCTCTTTACTTGCTTTCTTGGGACACCATCACTTTGCCTAAGTTCATTAGTGGCTTGGGCATTAAGGACATGCAACATAACCAAATATGCATTGCATGTCAAAAGAAATTTTTTTATTTTCCTAATAGTGCTGATATCGTTTGGGTCAAGGTTGCTTATGATAAGTATGGCACTATCCAATGTAAGAGTGCCTCTTCCCCTTTCAACTCCAGTTGGTGTTGGAAGCTATTTGTGCTTGCTATGGATTTCTTGAAATTTGAGTTTTGCAAATTTATGAGAGATGGCTATTCTATCAATATGCTCCGTGATTGCTTTCAAACCAGTGTTTTTAAAAAATAGATGTATTTGTTCCTAATGTGAAGGATTCTTTTCTCTTAATTATTGGATGTTGGAATTTGAATTTGTTCTACTCTTGGTTTAGTACCTCTCTTGTTGACATCTTCTAGTCTTATAAAGATGATTTTTTATTTCTAATAGTACAAGTTTTTCATCCACTAAATCTATTTATCTTTTGATTCTCAACACAGACTTACTCTTCTCCGGTGGGGATTGGTGGTGTCATTTGTGATATCTCCTAGTGATTCACTGAATCAAAACTTTTTCCTGAAAATTGTTGCTTCACCACTTTCCCACAGAAAGACTTGTCACACTTGGTTTCTCTACTTCCAATTTGTATATTTTCTGTTTTATAGTTGTTTTTCTTTGGAAAGCTATCAAAATCAAACTTCTTTTCCTCTTTTCCTCCTTCAGATTGGATCTTTAAGCAACTCAAAGCTTCTTCTAATACTATGATAATTTATTATTATTATTATAGGATCATTCTAAAGTTTCTATGAAACGATCTCTTGAACCATGATAACTCTTTCAATCTAGGTGGCTAAAATTTAACTGTGATAACTCTTTCAATCAATATGGCAAGAAGGGTACTAGTTTTTTGCATTTTAATACTAGTGGTGTCCTTTTTGCTAGTTGCATATATTCATCGTAGCCTCTCTAAAATCTTATTCAATGGTTTTAATCGTATTCATATCGTAATTGATTTGAAGTGCTTTGTGCACATCCTAAGTTGCATATCTCAATTTTCTTAGAGCGTCTTGATGAGATTTCTTTATTGTTAAGACGTTTTAACTCTTCTTGATCACACATGTATATCATAAATGTGACAGAGTTGCCAATTGGCTAGCAAAGTATGCTAAAGTGCATCTAACTACTATTTTTAGGAGGGGAGTAGCTCTCAGAACTTGTCTTGATTATTAACTCATACATTTGGGGTGACTTTTGTACCCCATGCTATCTAATAAATATTTTTTTTTTCTTTCTCCCAAAATATGTATGTTAGGATTGATGTTGACTTGCAAATTTTGTAATCCTCATTTAATGATAATATGTTAATTGAGAAGAAACTTGAATTGTAAGTTTGCTGGGTCAACAAGAATCTTGATCATTTAGGAAAAGGATTTCTTGCAAATATCGAGTGCAACTTTTAGTACTTTTGTGTCTTCTGAAAGATGAAAGAATTCTTTCCTTGTCTCTTGGATGTGTAAGTAGTCAATGTGTGTTTTGAAAGATCAACAAGCTCGGGATGAAATATCCTTGTCCTGATAATTTATTTATTTATTATTATTATATAATCTAATTATTTATAATTTATTGATAATATAGGGCTATTAATCTATCTATAAACATAAATTTTCTTTTTTAATTTTTTTCCTATATAAATAGAGAAAAATAAATGAATAAACATTATAATAATCTAGTTAAGGATCATATCTAATTATACAATCAATACTATGATATGAGAGACATGACCTGTAGGCAATCATCGATACATCACTCCCATCAAGCCAATACTCCACTCCCATTTGGTTTATATGTCACGAGGGATTTAATCTTATTAGGTTTTTTTTTTTATGTGTGTGCTCCAACCATCTAATCGATATATCAATTCGGGACGATCCCATAAGATGAATTATATAGCATTGATCAAAAGGCTAATTCAATGAATTATTACTTCATGCTCCTCTAGTCTATAATTTGAAAGTTCCATGCATCTCATCTTCACATCTACCTTTCAACTTTTATATGCCAGATTCCCCAATACTACATAATGCTAAAATTTGTAGTCATCTACTTTTAATTATCTTTGTCCTTGAGACTATATTAGTTAGCTCTTCTCAAACACTTCAAATTTAAGGTCCTATTTGGGATTCGTAAATCTTATGTAACTTAACGTCAGTCACAAGTAACCGTGTAAATTTTTAGACTAACACAAAATAAGTTATATTCCTCGTTTAAAATCATGTATAATATATATTATGAATCACATGTTGCTAAAAAAATTTCTCTTGTTGAGATCTTCTAATTTCATAAAGCTGATTTTTTATTTTGGTATTATGATAGCACAAGTTTTTCATCCACTGAATCTATTTACCCTTTGATTCTCAACACGGACTTACTCTTCACCGGTGGAGATTGGTGGTGTCATTTGTAATATCTCCTAGTGATTCACCGAATCAAAACTTTTTCCTGAAAATTATTACACCACCGTTTTCTTTACCTCCCATTTTTATATTTTCTGCCTTGCTAACAATCAGACTTTTGTCTCTCTTTTTTTCTCTTGCCTTATAGTTGTTGTTTTTTTTTTTGGAAAGCTATCAAAATCAAACTTCATATCCTCTTTTCCTCCTTCAAATTGGATCTTTAAGTAACTCAAAGCTTCTCCTAATACTATATATCTTAGGATGATTTTTCTTTTAATTATAAGGAGGGTCATTCTAAAGTCTTTATGAAAAGATCTCGCTTGGAGATTTCTTGAACTAGGCCTTAATTTAGGTGGCTAAAATTAAACTGTGATAGCTCTTTCAATCAATATGGCAAGGAGGGTACCAGTTTTTTCATCTTAATAATACTAGTGGTGTTCTTTTTTCTAGTTGCATATATTGGAGGAGATGGAGCATTCTCTTCTAATCGTCATTTTAAGTGCTGATGAACCAGCAACTATTCATCATACACTCTCTAAAATCTTATTCGATGGTTTTAATCGTATTGATATTGAAACTGATTTTAAGTGCTTTGTGGAAATCCTAAGTGGCACATCTCAATTTTCTTAGAGCATCTTGATGAGATTTTGCTATTGTTAAGATGTTTCACTCTTTCTTGATCACACATGTATAACATGAATATAATAGAGGAGCCAACTATTAGAGCTAGCCCCATGAAATTTACCACAAGGTAATTTTGGTAACACAACAAAATACTAAACAAGAAAAACCTCATCAATAAGCTCAAACTATTTAACTGAGTGTAGACTTAACCCAAAGTAAATACTTAGGTTTACTTATAGTACATTTGACTTCAAAGCCTAGGCTCTTATTTATAGTTTAAATAGGAGATACCAAACTTGATTTTCTCGATGTGGGACTATGAGACTTGCCAAACTATCAATTGCCTACGCTAGAGTGCATCTAATTACTATTTTTAGGTGAGGAGAGTGGCTCTAACCTTTTCTTTTCTTGATTATTATCTCATATCTTGTACCCACAGCCCTTGTGGGGCCTCCGTGGCTTTCTCCGTCTCCATCTTTCTTCTTCCAGCATCCGCCTTTGCGCAACAAGCACCTGATCGCTCTAAAGCACACCCAAACCATGAAGAGACTGAGGATTCCGAACCAGCTCAGGAGAAGGATGCCAGTATAGGGCGGATTAGAAAATACTCGCACAATGGCGGCCGAGAATGCTAATGCCGTCGAGAACACCGCCAGCCATAGAATCCACTTTAGGATTCCCGTCACCATTTTAGTCTGTCTGGGCACACAACATATCAACAAGAGGATGATGCTCAAGGATGCAAACAACCCGAACATGTCGAACAGCAGGAATAACCTGAGACCATGTTTTAGAACTGCCTCCCCTTCACTTGAAATCCCATCAAGATCAACGTCGCCACCACCATTAGTGTTGCTGGTTTGTTGTTGTACCTTTCTTTTAAGTTCAGACCATACTTTTCGGGGGCTGCGGTCATCCTTAGAAGGTCTAGCCTGGCGTCGGAAGGGGTGCCAACGATTTGGTTGGCTTCTAATTGATTCAAGTCTGGATAATGATTCAGATATTTAAGATTTTATAAATATATTAGTGCATCATTGTACTAATCAAGTTTTAGATTTGAATCCAGTGTTTTTAAATACATCATTAATATGTAAGAGATATAATGTTCCACAAAATTCTCATAAATCATCTGTAACAACAAAGCAAAAGTTAATAATGATTAAAGTTACAGATTTACTAACTATATACCGTGGGAAAAAAAACAGAAAAGCAAATTACATTCTGAAAATAAGATAAAGTAACTTTAAAAGATGATAAAGGATAAACCATATAAGAATAATGATAGGTCATATTATTCTATTATTGATCCTTTTCTTATATACATAAACACTAATAAATTTATAAAAAAATATTCTTAAAAGAATTATATTCAACATGCTCACCACAATCTTCGTGCAGATGGAAACAGCCGTTCCGGGGCCTCCATGGTTTTCTCCTTCTCTATCTTTCTTCTTCCGGCATCCACCTTTGCGCAACAAGCACCTGATCGCTCTAAAGCACACCTGTTATGAAAAAAAGTATTGTCACTAATGAGTCAGCACGACCTGATCCACGGGTCGATGTCAGGAGTCTTCTATCGACTGAGCTGGATGCCGAGGTCGACCGAGCCCTCGCAACGGAGTATTGATCAGCGTTCCTTGGTGTGCTGATTCGGGCGCTGTGTATGTCGAGCTGCGTCTCTCCTTCTCCGGGGTGGTTGGCAGCTCGTCTTCGTGAGGTGGCGGCGCCCTCGGGAAGGGGTGCTGATTGGCGTTAGTCGGGATCTAGGCCGGTTGGCTGCTCTCCTTCGTGCACTGGACGACGATTCTCGAGTGGTTGCTAGTTTGTCTTCGTGAGGTGGCCACCTTTTCCTACAAAAATGGCCCTCGTCGGGATCACCCGACAAGCAAGTCAGTCGAGTGACCGATTGATTTATTTTTTGCCTCCTCCCCACCAGATGCTGGCCATAGGTCTATATATTACTGTACGTGGGTCGATCGTACGCAGGTTGGCGTGGTGGACGTGCCGAGCAGTGCCTTAGCATAGATTCTGACCTGGCGTGTCTTGGGAGCGGCGTCGTCTCGGGGTTCCCAAGGCCGAGCATTGCATTAGTACGGATTGCGTGTCTTGGGGGCCAAATTATATCGTATCACTTCTCCCCCCCCTCTAAGGCGTGTCATAGGGTCCTTAAAGGGTCGGGCAGCATGCCTGGGTCAGAGTGAGGCTGATGGCTCATGAGGGGAAGTTGGATTAACTCATCGTGGGGCAATTTAGTGGGACAACGCCCCGTGCTTTGGGCAGGCTTGACTTTGCTGATCGGGCGGCAGGAGCCTGATGAGGCAAAACCGATGAGGCGAAACTGACGTGTCGTAGGTCGGATAACGGGTTTGGCATGGCCCGGAGTTATGGCTGCCGAGTTAGCAAGTTGGCGAGCGAGCTAGAGTGACTCGGTTTGAGATTTGATGAGTAGTGAATTAGGGATTGATGTTAGAGCTAGCCCTAGGAAATTTACCAAAGGATAATTTTGGGAACACAACAAAGATAATAAAGCGGAAAGAATAAAATCGACAAGAACACCAGAACACTAGATATACGTGGTTCGGTCAATTGACTTTGACCTACATCCACGGAAGAAAGAGGAGCAAATTACTACTATAAAAGAGGGACACTTACAAATGCCTTAGGAAGATGTTCCTAGGCCATAAAACACCTTCAGCTTACTAAACAAGAAAAACTCAAACCGTAAGCAGGTTTTCTTGTGGTGCCTCTTGTGCTGCCTGTGGTACATCTGACTTCAAAGCCTAGGCCCTTATTTATAGTTCCAAGACGAGACAACAAGTCTAATTTTCCCGATGTGGGACTATGGGACTTGCCAAACTAACAAATCTCCACCTTGGCATGTCCCAACAAAACTTGCTCCACCTTCTTCACAAAAGCCCCGGCAATCACCAACAATGAATACCAACCAAGTCCAAGCACTGCTTGAACTTGTAAACCGGAAGAGGCTTCGTAAGCATATCAACTGAATCGTCCTTCGTATGAATTTTCTGAACAAGGACCTTTCCCTCAGCAATAGTGTCCCATCTGCATCCAACAATTTTCTTATCCGAAGGCGGCTTCACAAGATCCCAAGTTATATTCTGATGAAGAGATTCTATTTCTTCATTCTTCGCAATCAACCACTTAGCGGAATTATCACAAGAAACTGCATCTGAGTAGGTAGTAGGCTCACCAACTTCACTTGTTTCTTCTGCAACAGACAAAGCATATGCAACCAAATTTGCATATCTTTGTGGTGGTCGAATATTTCTCCGTGGTCTATCCTTGGCTATGGAATATTGCTCTTCCTCTGGAACATCTGTGTCAGTAGACTTGGGACCACCTACTGGCATTCTTTGAGTAGAAGAGTTCGACTTAAAAGAATCTGAACTACCAATCTCAAGCTCTACCTGCTTCTACGCACTATCATTTGTACAACTAGTAGATTCCTCTTTAGAAGATAGCATAGATAATTCATCAAAAGTAACATCTCTACTGATTATAAATTTTGGGGATTTGGGATCAGGACACCATAATATGTATCATTTCACCCCAGAAGCATACCCAAGGAAAATGCACATTTTAGCCCGAGGCTCTAATTTTCCTTCATTTACATGCATGTATGCTGGACACCCAAAAATTTTAAAATCAGAGTAATCAGTAGGAGTACCTAACCAAACTTCCTTTGGAGTTTTAAAATCAAGTGTTGTAGAAGGAGCGCGGTTGACAACGTAACAGGCTATATTAATCGCCTCTGCCCAAAAGTCTTTTGTCAACCCTGCATTTGAGATCATACACCTCGCTCTCTCCAAGAGTGTTCTGTTCATACGTTCGGCCACACCATTTTGCTGAGGCATCATTCTAATAGTGCGATGCCGAACGATTCCTTCATTTTTACAGAATTCTTCAAAATCACCTTCACAAAATTCCATGCCATTATCTGTTCGAAGCCGCTTAATCTGTTTACCTGTTTGCTTCTCAATCAAAGCCTTCCATTGTTTAAATGTTAGAAAAACATCATTTTTATGCTTCAGAAAATAAACCCAAACTTTCCTGGAATATTCATCAATGAAAGTCAACAGATACCTAGCACCACCCTTAGACTGAACTTGAGCTGGACCCCAAAGGTCTGAATGAATATAGTCAAGAGTACCTTTCATTTTGTGAACTACCGGAGAAGTGAAGCTGACTCTTTTCTGCTTTCCAAAAATGCAGTGTTCACAAAAATCAAGTGGCCCAGTACTCTGTCCGCAAAGTAGACCTCTTTTGCTCAATATGCTCAAACCTTTCTCGCTCATATGACCCAAACGCATATGCCATAATTTGGTGATGTCAGAATCAGACAATGATGATGACGAAATTGCAACTAAACCTGTGACAGTAGTTCCCTGCAGAATATACAAGCTACCAGACCTACAAGCTTTCATAACAATAAGGGCACTTCTAGAAACTTTCATAACTCCATATTCAGCTGTGTATTTATACCCAAGGGCCTCTAGGGTGCCTAAAGAGATGAGATTCTTTTTCAAATCAGGAACATGTCTAACATTAGTGAGCGTCCTCACAATACCATCATGCATTTTAATTCGAATTGTGCCTCTACCAACAACATCACATGCGGCATTATTGCCCATCAAAACAATTCCACAATTACAAGATTCATATGTGGAAAACAAATCCCTATTGGGACACATGTGATAAGAAGAACCCGAATCTAAAATCCATTCATTTTTAGACCTCGTCCTGTCATCAATAGCAGAAAAAATATTTCCAACAATCTCATCAGTTGATACACTAACTTCAGCAGATTCAGTAGTCTTTTCAACAAATTTTTTCTTTTGCTTTAATTTATTTTTTAATTTAAAACAATCAGATTTAATGTGTCCCATTTTATGACAATATCTGCATTCCAAATTTCTATGTCTGGATTTAGATCTAGATTTAGATCTACTACTGTCAAATTCTCTTTTATCCATTCTCCCCCTAACAACCAGACCCTCAGCCTGATTCTCTCTACTTTCCCCAGTGATATTCCTGTCTATCTGCTCCTTATATTTCAGTGCAGATTTAATTGCTTGATACAAAACTGTTTCTTTTCCATATATCAAAGTATCACGGAAATGCTTAAAAGATTGGGGAAGAGAACACAAAAGTAACAAAGCCTTATCCTCATCATCAATTTTTGCATCTATATTCTCCAAATCCATAACCAAAGAATCAAACTTATCAAGATGCGAGAGTATAGATGTACCTTCAATCATCCGAAGCATATATAGACTCTGCTTCAAGTAGAGACGATTCTCCACTGTCCTCTTCATGTACAAGGCTTTAAGCTTGTCCCACATGCTCTTAGCCGTAGTCTCCGTAGCTACCTCCCGTAAAACGTCATCAGAGAGATTTAGAATGATGCTTGATCAGGCCTTCTTATCCATACCTGTAAGCTCTTCTTTTGACATATCATCTGGAATGCTCTCGGCTCCCTGTAGTACCAAATCAACTCCGTCTTGAACCAGAATAGCCTCCATCTTGAGTTGCCACAAGCCGAAGTTGACATTTCTGTCGAATTTCTCGACAACAATCTTTGTTATTGTCATCGTTGCCAAAAGATCCCGAAACCAGGCTCTGATACCAGTTTGTTAGAGCTAGCCCCAGGAAATTTACCAAAGGATAATTTTGGCAACACAACAAAGACTATAAAGCAGAAAGAATAAAAGCGACAAGAACACCAGAACACCAGATATACGTGGTTCGGTCAATTGACTTTGACCTACATCCACGGAAGAAAGAGGAGCAAATTACTACTATAAAAGAGGGACACTTACAAATGCCTTAGGAAGATGTTCCTAGGCCATAAAACACCTTCAGCTTACTAAACAAGAAAAACTCAAACCGTAAGCAGGTTTTCTTGTGGTGCCTCTTGTGCTGCCTGTGGTACATCTGACTTCAAAGCCCAGGCCCTTATTTATAGTTCCAAGACGAGACAACAAGTCTAATTTTCCCGATGTGGGACTATGGGACTTGCCAAACTAACAATTGACATGGAGCAACTCGGGTAATGGACTAGTCTAGCAAGGCGTGGCTCGGGAGTTAGATTGGCTGAGATGCGACTGAGGCATGGCTTAGGTGTTGGATTGGCCGAGGTATACTGAGGTGTGGCTCGGGCGTTGGATGGGCCAAGGTGCGACTAAGGCATGGCTCGGCTGTTGGATTGGCCGAGGTGTGTGGCTCGGATGTTGGATTTGGCCGAGATGCGACTCGGGCGTTGGATCGGCCGAGATGCATGGCTCGGGCATTGGATGGCCATGGTGTGTGGCTCGGATGCTAGATTTGGCTGAGAGGAGACTCGGGCGTTGGATTGGTCGAGATGCATGGCTCAGATGCTGGATTTGGCCGAGATGTGACTCGGGCATTGGGTTGGCTAAGATGCGACTCGAGCGTTGGATTGGCCGAGATGTGACTTAGGCATTGGGTTGACCGAGATACGACTCGGGCGTTGGATTGACCGAGATGCAACTCGGGCATTGGATCCATGGGATCAGAGCTGCCATCGTATGTCTCCAATGTCGGTAGGTTGAAGTTGAGAGGTACCGGCTTACCCTATATTTCCTAAGCGAAAGGGGACCCGCCTGAGTCACCTTCGCTGGACTCGCCCCACGATTTTCAAAACTCACGCTGGAACGCGTCCAGACGTTGGTTGACTCAGGACAATTGGGCCCTAAGCGAGTCGTCCGCCGAGTCAGATGATACAGTGTCAAGCTCGAAGTGGGGTAGTGTGACTCGACAAGGTGTGGGTATGCTCTGCTCGGGCGGACCTCTCGGGTCCATCATTTGGTCTTGGGCTTCTCCTGTCCCGACCTGGTCTCAGGCGCCAGCAATGATCTAGCGTAGAGACCGGGATCCCCCCCATCTCGAAGGATGGGGAGGGGCTGATCTCCGGGCCCGACAAAAGGGTGACTTGCTAGTGGTTCTCTCTCGGGTATAGCTCCCGCGGGACGCTCATGCGACATGCCCTCCTTCTAGCACCAAAATGTTAGTGAACAAATATGTCGTGACTGGTGAGTCAGCACGACCTGGTCCACTGGTCGATGTCGGGAGTCTTCTGTCGGCTGAGCTAGATGTCGAGGTCGACCAGGCCCTCGCGACGAGGTGTGGATCAGCGTTCCTTGGTGTGCCGATCCGGGCGCTGTGTATGCCGAGCTACGTCTCTCCCTCTCCAGGGTGGCTGGCAGCTCGTCTTCGTGAGGTGACCATGTTTTCCTACAAAAATGGCTCTCGTCAGGATCGCCTGATGAGGCCCCTCTGACAAGCAAGTCAGTGGAGTGATCCATTGATTTTTTCCTTCCCTTGCCAGATACTAGCTAGAGGTCTTTATACGTGGGTCAATCGTACGTAAGTTGGCGTGGTGGACGTGCCGAGCAGTGCCTTAGTATAGATTCTGACTTGGCATGTCTTGGGGGCGACATCGTCTCGGGGTTTCCGAGGCCGAGCAGTGCCTTAGTACGGATTCTGACTTAGCGTGTCTTGATGGCCAAAATATGCCGTATCGATTTGGTCGGCTTCTGTGTGAGGCGACGGGCAGAGGCTCTGGCATCGCTCGGTGATGATTTCGGCCGAGTCTTCCCTTCTTCTTTTGCGGCGGTTCTTCCAACTGCTGCCCGAATCAGTTCTCCCAACAATAGATCTCCATGTTTGCAGGGTGAATCCAGTAGCATATCAAGGACGGTGTCGCCTCTCATGTTTGTGGCGTTAGCTTCGATACCTCGCCGTCCCAGAAGCAACTTCACGGTCTACATTCAATAGTATTACCAGAGTTATGAACAGGAAGTTCCTTAGTATTTCCACTAGCTTTTTTTGATTGAAACGCAAAGAGTATTTATCTTTTGCCATGAGAAAGTTCTCGTCTCAGAACGCACAGAGATGCATAAACTGTTGGGCTGACGGGCTGACAACCCATCAGATTCAGCTCATAGTGAGTTTTAATAGCCTACAGTCTTACCCTTTTAAGTGAAACCCTAAATCAAATTAGGAGGTATAATTGCTTGTTTTGAGAAAGAAAAACTACACCAACGTAGAGAAAAATTATAATAATATCTTAATTACAAAAAAAAAAGGAGAAAAAGACAGAAAAAAGACTACTCTCCTTCGTTTTGGAAGAAGCTTTGGCGCATGAGTACATCATATGACATAGGTCCCATGACTTGCAAAAATGAGCAAGTCAAAAAGCAGCTACCATTAATTGAAATCAATGAAGAGGCATCTAACTTTAGGAAATGTGAATTATTAATCATAAGTAAAAGAATCCATGGAAACCACAAGATAGAAAGTTGTTCAGTGGTCCAACTTCCTATTCTAGATGTTCCTCCTCATGTCCTTACATGATATAGACAATGACCAATAGCTTGTGGTGCCAAATTGGTCTTGTAAGTCCTCACTGTGGCTTTCTATCTAACATCACAAAGTTCTAATCTTTTCTTTCCCAAAAGTTGATGCATAGATGGCAACGAAAATGAAAGATGATTTCTTTATGATTTCATATTCTTTTGATTTGTTCCTTTTCTTTGTTTACCAATCATCAACTTTCTTGTTCGACATGGGAGTCAATAGGCTAAGAACAAAAAACATTGTCATGTTACTATGGATTGTAACGTAAAACATTCATCCAATCATCTAGAATTCGAGCTATCAATTTATTTTTGCTTCTTTCTCTTATCTTAGATATTTAAAGATGTATGTTAAGTATTGAAGGACTCTATTAAATATATTTTCAACATTAGTCTTTGGAGAATATGAAATCTAAATTAGTTATGAAGTTTTCATAGCCCCATAGTCTCTCGATCGCTTGTATTGTATAAGAAGGTTTCAAAGTTATAAGAAGAATATAAAGTTTGACTCAAAGAAGAAATATTTTTAAGTGAATCGAATGATGAAGCTCGAAGAATGTATTATTGCATTATTAGGTTAGATTTCAGAGTTTCAAAGAGTATATAAAGTTTGGATAAAGAAGAAATATTTTTAAGCGACTGAAAAGATGAAGCTCAAAGGATGTATTATTGCATTATTAGCTTATAAAACACCTTAATTCGATCTAATTAGTTGGGTATGGAGACCAAATATCTAATTTACGTATGAGTCATTATCCAACTAGACTCAGTCTTACGACCTATGTCACCATGATTCGGTGGCTATTTACGTCAAGCAAATATTTTATTGTAGATGCATGTCTCATTCCCTCGTTGCTTTTATTGTAAATGCATGTCTCATTCCCTCGTTGCTCTATCATCCATTCAAGTTCATGCATGCTGAGTCAGAGCACTTCACATGAGGCCAACAATTAACAATGACTTGCACCAAGTCTATTCGAAGACTTTGACCATAAGAGGTATTGATTCAAGGTTGCATGAGAGGCAAAAAGATTGTCCTAATATTTGATTTGGATTAGTTTCTAACCTAACTAAAATAACGTATTATCTTATGATTGCAAAGAAAGATACAAAACAATGCATATGCTTGTGGTTTGATCACTTTAATATCTTAATTACCTTAGCTTAGTGACTTTTAGAGGACTTGTCGTTAGGATTCCTAACATGGAACTATTAGGGGTGCCACTTTTAACTGCTAAATATTATTCTATGTCAAGTAGGATCGGACCATAGGCATCATCTTTCGCAAAGGAGGATATATTTATGGGAAAAAACTCAAGCTTATACTTTTTATATTTTTAGTTTTTCCTCCATTCTATTTTTTACAATAGTGATTTTTTAAATATTATGACATTAAAATATATGAGTTGATTGTGAATATATAATCTTCTGGTTAAGAGTCAAAATCTTTATAAATAAAGTTATCTGAGTCATTTAATAAAATATATTAAAATGTAATATAAGAATAAAGATATGATTGATACTTTAGCATCGTGTGGATGATACCTTAATATCACACGATTGACATGATACATCAATTCCACATAATTAACACCTATTTGACACTTAAGGTTAAAACGGTTGACACATTCCAAAAACCTTTGTGTCATATGGATGATTCTTCGGGATGGGTAAGTGAAACTGTTATCGATTAAGCATTGTAGAATTGTGATCATGCTTGAGAGAAAAAGACAACTAAAAGGATGACTCTAATGCTTGTTTGCTTATTTGATGATCAATGTATAAAAAGATAAAGTTGGGCGCCTCATCCAATCCCTTCGATACTCAAATTAAGATTGAAATAAAAAGTGAAATAATAAGTAAATAGTAATTGATATTGATAATAGTAAATTGAAGAACCTTTATAGCAAGCCTTTTTTTTGTGGGACTTAGGTGTCTATCATATGACATAGGTTTGTTCTTCGTGCTGAGCTAATAGTCATGTGATATATGACTAAGGTGGGTGGGTTCTCCCTACTAATTTCACTTGAAATTGATGATAACTTGTAATTTTATTATGAAATTATAAATTTGTATATTGAAATTTGATTTTTGGGGAAGTTAACCATATTACTATACATATAACATATATAAAAGTAATAAATACTTATTTTTATAATAAAAATAAAAAAAACTTATGACAAGTCTATAGTTGTAAATCCATCTTCATCATAGAACAAATTTTAAAAGCTTGATGAAAAGGAAAAAAAAATAAATGTAATTGAACAATAAATTGTGACATCAAACTTTAAAATAATAATAATAATAATAATAATAATAATAACCACCGAAAGAGTTGATGACAATAAAAACATGTAGCAGAGGGGTTGCATAATGCATATTTGAAGAATACATTCATTATTTTTCCAAATAAAATAAATATCCTAAAAAATTAAAATTAAAATAATAATAATATAAAAAATATTATAGTTGATACAGAAAAAAATCCAAATTGGACATAAAAGGTATTCTAAATTCCTTTCATATAATAAAAAAAGTATTTATGAAGGGTTAATTATGTTTTTTTTTTTTGAAGTGCAACATAAGTATAGACACACAGTTGTTAATAATTGATAATTCTATAAATTAAATCCTTGTTATCTTTTATGCACCATTTAATATTATGTCGGTTATAAATTATTCTAGTATGGATAATGATTCAGATATTTAAGATTTTATAAATATATTAGTGCATCATTGTACTATTGATAAGTTTTAGATCTGCTGAATCCAGTGTTTTTAAATAAATACATCATTAATATGTAAGAGATATAATGTTCCACAAAACTCTCATAAATCATCTGTAACAACAAAACAAAAGTTAATAATGATTAAAGTTACAGATTTACTATATACCGTGGTACAAAATACATAAAAGCAAATTACATTCTGAAAATAAGATAAAGTAACTTTAAAAGATGATAAAGGATAAACCATATAAGAATAGTGATAGATCATATTATTCTATTATTTGACATATTTAATATATAAACAAACACTAAATAATTTACAATAAGAACTACTCCAAAAATAATTATCATCAACGCGCCCACCACAATCTTCGTGCAGATGGCAACGGCCCTTGTGGGGCCCCCCTGACTTTCTCCTTCTCCATCATTCTTCTTCCAGCATCCACCTTTGCGCAACAAGTATCTGATCGCTCTAAAGCACACCCAAATCATGAAGAGACTGAGAATTCCGAACCAACTCATGAGAAGGATGACAGTGCAGAGCTGATAGGAAAATATTCGCACAATGGCGGTCGAGAATGCTAATGCCGTCGAGAACACCGCCAGCCATAGAATCCACTTTAGGATTCCCGTCACCATTTTAGTCTGTCTGGGCACACAACATATCAACAAGAGGATGATGCTCAAGGATGCAAACAACCCGAACGTGTCGAACAGCAGGAATAACTCGAGATCATATTTTAGAACTGCCTCCCCTTCACTTGAACTCCCATCAATGTTGACTTCTGCATTGGGGGGAGTCGCCCCACCATCATCTTTCTGCTTAAACCCACCAGGGGGGTTCAGCCCAGCTGCGAATGTGATGGTGGCGATCAACGTCGCCACCAACATTAGTGTTGCTGGTTTGTTGTTGTACTTTTCTTTAGGTTCAGAACGATTTGGTCGGCTTCTGTGTGACGCGACAGTGGCAGAGGCTCTGGCATCACCCGGTGACGATTTCGGCCGAGTCTTCCCTTCTTCTGCGGTGGTTCTTCCTCCTGCTGCCCGAATCAGTTCTCCCAACAATAGATCTCCATGTTGGCAGGGTGAATCCAATAGCATATCAAGGACGGTGTCGCCTCTCATGTTTGTGGCGTTAACTTCGATACCTCGTCTTCCCAGAAGCAACTTCACGGTCTGCATTCAATCGTATTACCAGAGCTATGAACAGGAAGTTCCTCGGTATTTCCATTTGCTTTTTTTTTATTGAAATGCAAAGAGTATTTATCTTTTGTTGTGGGAAAGCTCTCGTATCAGGAGGTGCAGAGATGCATAAACACCTGGTGAAAAGAAGAAGACAAATTCATTTCCTCTAATTGGGATCAGGAATACCTACCTGGAGCTGTTTTCTGGCCACAGCAAGGTGCAGGACGGTGTTGCCTTTCGCATCTCCGGAGTTGAGCAGCTCATCGTTTTCATCTGTTCTGTTCAGCAAGAACTGTACGGTCTCGAAGCTGTTTGATTTCACAGTAAGATGAAGGATGGAGTCACCTTGCGATGTCACAGCTCGCGCGGACTCCGGGCACGCATCCAGTAACACTGTCAATACATCAAGCCTGCCTTGTAAGGCTGCAGTGTGGGCGGGCATGAAACCATCGTTGTCGGTCGCCAAGCAGAGATTGGCAGCGGCTGCGTACTGCAGCAGCTCGTTCACCACGGATAAGTGGCCTTGGGCAGCGGCCAGGTGCAATGCGGAAAGGCCTTCGCTGTTGCGGCCATGCGCGAGCTCCGGGTTTACGGCGAGGATCTCCCGGACCAGGTCGGAGTGGCCGAGCGATGCAGCGATGTGGAGGGGGCTGTCCGACAGGTGAGCCGCGGCGATGGCTTGCCTGTGGAGCAGGAGCCGGTCTTCTTGTAGCAAACGCCGCAACAAAGTGAGGTCTCCCGCATAAGCTGCTTCCTCTAGTCTCGGATCCATGCTTAGTTACGCACACACACACACACTCTCTCTCTCTCGATTTGGTCACAAACAACTCGAAGTTAGGACGCCTATATATAGGCTAAAAATCTCTAACGATTCCTCCCGCTCGGTCATCTTGGTCCTGTCTCTATCAAGACGCCGGCCTTGTTGACCAAGTCGTCTCCAAAACGTAAGCTGCTTCTTCTCGTCTTGCATCCCATTGGTCTGGACTTGGCAGAATACTTTTGCTCAGCTTGCTTTCTCGTTCGCCGAAACTACCTAGAGAATGAAGCGAGACTGGGACAGTCGACGTGCGGTATTTGTGTTTGAGAATGTTGATGAATTACTTCAAGAGGATGGAGATTGGGCTTCTATCCACGTGCTTCCTCGACACCCACCTCAGTTGCCCACTGACTCTGCCCGATCGACCTCCGCTTCTCCTATCTGATACGACCGATCCATCTGATGATAGTGTCCCCTAATAAATTATATAATTCTATCGCATTAAGTAAGATATATTATAGTTTTTAATTATAATTATTGATCAATAAAAAAGTTTTGATTACTCCAAAATTTCTTAGGAGATTATTTTGATGAGAGGGAGTCTTCTAATTACAATAATATCTTCACTTAAATTTTTAATTAGTTTCAGCGAAACAGACCCTATATTTCCATCTGGCTGATGATACATCAGGAGGGAGGGAGGGATGGATGAATGAAAACAAGCTTGCAATAAATCGACGCTAGAACACCTATATATGGAGTGATGGGAACAGTTCCTACTTCTTGTACAGCCTGTCCTCACCAGACGCCGAAGACACGACTGATAAGCAGATAAGATTTCCTCAAGGCAGTTGAGGAAATCTCTCAGCAGTTGAGAAAAATCCTCCATGCTGAATGTGTATAACCTCCCTACTGAGTGTGTATAAATGGCTGTCAAGAACTCACTATCAAAATGTATTAGGCAATTATATCTTATACATTTCATAGTTTCTTCTACAATTTCTATCTTTCTATCTTCTTCGCTTAATTTCTATCATGGTATCAGAGCAGTTTGCCTAGAGCAAGCCCTCTTCTCCGGAGTCCAACCATCCCTCTCGTGGCGACGCCTCCGCCCCTCAGCCGTAGCCATTCGCTGCAGCCTACTGCAGCACTTGCGGCTACTAATATCAGATCCTAAAGGAAGCACAGTCACGGCCTTTGTTTCTACCGCCGGCTGCTACTCCCTTGCCAACCGAAGTCTTCCGCTGAAAACTCCGCTGCTCTTCCGGCCACCAAACTCCAATACTGCATTACTGCAACTATCTCCAACCTTGCAGATTTCTCCAGCATCGCTGCAGAAATCGCTGCAAGCTGCAGAGATTTCTTCCACATCGCTGCCTTTCTTGCTGCAGATTGCTCGCCCATCACTGCAGTTCATCACGCTGCAGCCTTCTCTGCAGTTCATCGCGCTGCAGCCTACTCTGCAGCGCATCGATCTGCTTTTCTCCTTCTCCCTTCCTCCTATATCTTTACATCTTCTATAAAGATCACTTGACCCGCCACAAAATATCTGAGATGTCTTCATTTACCTCTTCCGATATTCCTGTCCCTATTTCTGCAGGGACTCTGAGCACTTCTCAAAGTCTTATCACCATCAATGCTGCAGCACTCATTCCCTTCAAATTATCCAAAGGCGGCAATTACGCATCTTGGCGGGCACAACTTTCTAATCTTTTATTTGGCTATGATCTCTTAGGTTACGTTGATGGCTCTCTCCAGTGTCCACCTGAAATGATCAACATCCCAAGCGAACCCAATCCAGTGCCAAATCCAGCCCACCAACTATGGTTATGTCAAGATCGCCTCATCCTCCAAGTGACGGACTGTCCTAGAGCGGTGCTTCATCTAGGTGTGACCCAAGATATCCTCCATTGCCCCGCTGATATCCTCATGTACGACTGCTGCAGAAGCATGGTGCAAATTACAAACAACTTTGGCAAATCGCTCGCGTACTCGCATGCTCGGACTTCTCTCCAATCTGATGAAAATGAAACAAGAGGGAAGTACTATTGCTGATTATCTACAAAATATCAAAGTTATTATCGATGATTTAGCTTTGATAGGTCATTCTCTCAGCGATGAAGAAGTCCTAATCCATACCCTCAATGGCTTAGGAGGCGAGTACAAAGAACTGACAGCAGCACTTCGGGCACGTGACTCACCAATATCATTCGAAGAACTTTATGATAAGTTGATCGACTATGAGACGTACTTGAAGCGTGATGATAAGTTGCCCGAACCACCTATTACAGCTCAGGTCAATCAAAAATCCAAGAGGAAGAGCAACCAGTACAATAAGCACGTCAACAACGATTTGGCTAAGCTGCCTCCTAGCCTTATGGGGCCCAGACCAAACCCTCCTTACCCATATCAAGGTGGTAACTTTCATAATACTCAGCCGTCGCGTCCTGACTTCACAGGCCGCCAACGAGTTGTTTGCCAACTATGTGATAAAGTTGGACACTCCGCGAAAGTCTGTCGGTCTCGTCCCAGACTCCCTACTCCATCACAGTGGCCTCAGGCGAATTTCATGGCTACTCCAACTCCTACTCAACCTAATTGGATTGTGGATTCGGGCGCCTCTCATCACATCACCTCTGATCTTCAAAACTTGTCCATCCACAACAACTATGACGGAAATGAAGATATCATCATCGGTGACGGTAAAAGAATTCCTATTACTCATTCTGGTTCCTCAACGCTTAGTTCACTTACCACAACCTTTACACTCGATGATGTTTTGTGTGCACCTAACATTAAAAGAAACCTCATTTCCGTTTCTCAATTCTGTAAACAAAATAATACATCAATTGAATTCTTTCCTAACTTTTTTATTGTCAAGGATTTGAGCACGGGGGCATCCTTGGTCCAGGGCCAGAACAAAAACAACATTTATGAGTGGCCATCCACTTCACAAATTACCCTTCCTACTGCTCACTCCTCAATCGCAGCTCCGGTTGATGTATGGCATCATCGTCTTGGTCATCCCTCCCCTTTTATTCAGCAAAAATTACTTTCTCGTTATTCTCTTCCTACCTTGAAAATCAATAGCACTATTAATCATTGTGATGCTTGTCTTTGCAATAAAAGCCATAAACTGTCTTTTGGGACAACCTCCATTTCTTGCTCTAAACCGTTTGAAATCATTTATACCGACGTGTGGGGCCCTGCCCCAATTCCTTCTTTTGACAAGTTTCGTTTTTATGTCATTTTTGTAGATTATTTTACTAAGTACACATGGTTATATCCTCTCCATCATAAGTCTGATGTTTCTACTGTATTTACCAACTTTCGAAAGTTGGTCGAGAATTTTTTTCAATCTTCCATTAAAACAGTTTACTCTGATGGTGGAGGCGAATATCAAGCCCTCACATCCTGTCTCTCTGCTTGTGGTATACAACACCTCAAGTCACCCCCATATACTCCCCAATTGGTTGGTTCTGCCGAACGCAAACATCGGCATATCGTTGAAACTGGTCTCTCCCTTCTACATCAAGCATCCATGCCACCATCTTTTTGGTCAGTAGCTTTTCAAACTGCAGTTTATCTCATTAATCGTATGCTCACTCCAGTCTTACAATACCAGTCACCATTTGAAAAATTATTCCACAAACTTCCAAACCTTCATAAACTTAGAGTTTTTGGCTGTTTATGTTATCCATGGCTCCGTCCCTATGCGTCACATAAGCTAACACCACGATCTAAGCCTTGCACTTTTATAGGCTACTCTCTTGAACATAATGCTTTTCGATGCTATGAACCCCAAACTAAAAAGGTCTTTATATCACGTCATGTTATCTTTGAGGAGTCTGTCTTTCCTTTTCAAAATAATCCTACCATGCAAACTACTCCGATAAACATACATCACTGGAATATCCCTCCGATCTCATCACACGAACCTCCAATGACACCGTCCAGTCCTTACTCTCAAGATTCACATACTACTATTACTCCAGTTCAACAGCTTCTCACTCCCTCTATTCCTCCACTCCCTTCCTCACAAGTTTCTCCTATTAATGAAGTCATACCCTCGGCAACTTTGCCACTGGCTTTACCTTCTCCTAGATCTAGTGACATTGTTGTGCCGACGGTTGACCCGGTCCATGACAGTGACTCGCCCTTGGCTATACCACCAACACAATCTACCACTTCCACCCCCCATAGACATCCAATGACAACACGCTCCAAAAGTGGTATTTTCAAACCACGTCAAGTCCTTGACTTACATGCTATAACAAATTCCTCCACTGAGGCCAGTGAACCCACTACAATCATTCAAGCTCAAAAATCTTCTCACTGGCGTAAAGCCATGTGTGACGAATATGATGCTCTCCTCCATAACTCTACATGGACCTTAGTACCCTTTCATCACACACAAAATATCATCGGGTGTAAATGGGTCTTTCGAATTAAGCGGAACCCAGACGGATCCATTGCCAGATACAAAGCACGTCTAGTCGCTAAAGGGTTTCATCAACGACCTGGTGTCGACTTCACAGAGACATTTAGTCCCGTTGTTAAACCCACAACAATCCGTCTTATCCTGAGTTTGGCTATCTCAAAGGGCTGGCACATACGACAATTGGATGTTAACAATGCCTTTTTACAGGGGTCACTTACTGAAGATGTCTTTATGCAACAACCTCCTGGTTTTGTTCATCCTCAATATCCGAGGCATGTCTGCAAACTTCAAAAAGCTATTTATGGACTTCGTCAAGCTCCAAGGGCTTGGTATAACGAGCTTGGCTCGTTTTTGACTTCAATTGGCTTCATCAATTCAAAGTCTGATACCTCGTTATTCATTTGCCAGCACAATGGAAGCATAATATATCTTTTAGTATATGTGGATGATATTATTATCACAGGAAATGATCCTTTGAAGACTCAGGCATTTCTAAAGCACTTGGCCGATCGATTCTCCCTCAAAGATCTAGGAACTTTAAGCTACTTTCTGGGAGTGGAAGCAACATTTACATCTTCAGGTCTCTTCCTATCACAAAGAAAGTATATTCAAGATTTATTATCAAAGGCAAACATGCAGGATGCGAAAGAGGTTACAACTCCTCTCTCTACCAGTGAATCACTTAAATTATGTGATGGAAGTCCTGCTACAGATTCGACTCAGTATCGACAAGTCCTTGGCTCCTTACAGTACTTGGCTCTCACCCGTCCAGATATTTCATTTGCCGTCAATAAGTTATCGCAATTCATGCATCGACCATCTACTACGCATTGGTCTGCGGTCAAACGAATTTTGCGGTATCTTAAAGGGACTCTTAATTATGGCATTTTTTTTCGCAAAAATACTTCACTCCATCTCCATGCCTTTGCTGATGCTGATTGGGCAGGGAACTTTGATGATAGAACATCTACGTCCGGATACATTGTCTTTCTTGGAGCTACTCCAATCAGTTGGAGTTCTAAAAAACAAAAGACGGTTGCACGATCTACAACTGAAGCTGAATACCGTGCCGTCGCCACCGCCGCTGCTGAACTCAATTGGGTCACAAATTTGCTCAAGGAACTCAACGTCAACTCCACGGTTATTCCTACAATATATTGTGATAATATTGGAGCTACTTATTTATGTGCCAATCCAGTGTTCCATTCCCGCATGAAACACATAGCCATCGACTTCCATTTTGTGCGAGATCAAGTTGCCAGACATCAACTCCGAGTTTCTCATGTACATACAGCAGATCAACTAGCCGACTCACTCACAAAGCCTCTCGCCCGTAAACTATTTTCATCTCATCGGTCCAAGATCGGCATCCTTGATGGAAGCTCAATCTTGCGGGGGCATGATAAGCAGATAAGATTTCCTCAAGGCAGTTGAGAAAATCTCTCAGCAGTTGAGAAAAATCCTCCATGCTGAATGTGTATAACCTCCCTACTGAGTGTGTATAAATGGCTGTCAAGAACTCACTATCAAAATGTATTAGGCAATTATATCTTATACATTTCATAGTTTCTTCTACAATTTCTATCTTTCTATCTTCTTCGCTTAATTTCTATCAACGACTTGGTCATCGAGCTCACAGTGGCCACTGCAGTCCCGTTTAAACATCCTATCCCAAGGAATCGATGCGTTGGAAACCAAGCGAGGGAGACGAAAGCCGAACGGCGAGTGGGATAGCAACAGCGTGCGCAATTGTTCGGAGAAAAATTGGATGGATGTTTTTGCCGAAGTCATCATTTCATCGGATTGGATGCGGTGCTCACGGGACTGCATGCTGAACGCTTTAACCTGACATCACCTTGGTGTCCTGTCCGGCTTATCAACTTCTTCAACCCTAACAGCGAGACTCGTGGGTCTCCACACCATTATCCCGGTCGTCGGTTTCCTTCAAGTTGTACGCTTTAAATATTTTCTCGTCTTCGTTGGACGACTTTGACCTCTTCCGATTTTGCAGCTTTAGCTGATGTAATATAATCTTCTTTACTTTTCAAAAGAACAAAAAAAAATCATCCACGCTTTGGGACAAGCCGACATGGCTCCCTCCATCATCACTTTCCAAGTAGTTTCAGCGAAAGAAAGAAAGATGGGAGCGGAACAAAAAATCTACACAGGACGTCTCCATTTCAATGATCCGCTGAAGAAATGTTTATCAATATATTAGCAGTCGAAATCTTTCATTTATTGTGAATATTTGGATTGTCCCTTGTCACATTTCGATTTCTAGTATAAATAGTATCATTCAACCGATTACCAGCAAGTTTGGTAAATGGCAAGGCTCCCTTCTATCACAAGCTGGTTGTGTCACCTTGATTAATTTGTACTTAAACTCCATCCCTATACACTCCTTAAGTGTCTCCTTCTACTGTTTAATATTAATAAAATCTCTTCATTAACCCAGATATTCCTTTGGTCCAACTATGACAACTCTATAGGTCTCTTTACTTGCTTTCTTGGGACACCATCACTTTGCCTAAGTTCATTGGTGGCTTGGGCAATAAGGACATGCAACATAACCAAATATGTATTGCATGTCAAAAGAATTTTTTATTTTCCTAATAGTGCTGATATCGTTTGGGCCAAGGTTGCTTATGCTAAGTATGGCACTATCCAATGTAAGAGTGCCTCTTACCCCTTTCAACTCCAGTTGGTGTTGGAAGCTATTTGTGCTTGCTATGGATTTCTTGATATTTGAGTTTTGCAAATTTATGGGAGATGGCTATTCTATCAATATGCTCCATGATTGCTTTCAAACCAGTATTTAAAAAAAAATAGATGTATTTGTTCCTAATGTGAAGGATTCCTTTCTCTTAATCAATGGATGTTGGAATTCGAATTTATTCTACTCTTGGTTTAGTACCTCTCTTGTTGAGATCTTCTAGTCTTATAAAGATGGTTTTTGATTTTGATATTCTGATAGCACAAGTTTTTCATCCATTAAATCTATTTACCTTTTGATTCTCAACACAGACTTACTCTTCTCCGGTGGGGATTGGTGGTGTCATTTGTGATATCTCCTAGTGATTCACTGAATCAAAACTTTTTCCTGAAAATTGTTGCTTCACCACTTTCCCACAGAAAGACTTGTCATACTTATCCCCACCTTCCTCCGGCTTATCACCGGCAGTCTGTTCAGGGTTCCAAACTCAATGGTTTCTCTACCTCCAATTTGTATATTTTTCTGTCTTATAGTTGTTTTTCTTTGGAAAGCTATCAAAATCAAACTTCTTTTCCTCTTTTCCTCCTTCAGATTGGATCTTTTAAGCAACTCAAAGCTTCTTCTAATACTATCTTTCTTAGGATAATTTATTATTATTATTATTATAGGATCATTCTAAAGTTTCTATGAAACGATCTCTTGAACCGTGATAACTCTTTCAATCTAGGTGGCTAAAATTGAACCGTGATAACTCTTTCAATCAATATGGCAAGGAGGATACTAGTTTTTTGCATTTTGAATACAAGTGGTGTCCTTTTTGCTAGTTGCATATATTCATCGTAGCCTCTCTAAAATCTTATTCGATGTTTCAGTCGTATTCGTATTGAAACTGATTTGAAGTGCTTTGTGGACATCCTAAGTGACACATCCCAATTTCCTTTAAGCATCCTCCCTTTATTGTTAAGACGTTTTAACTCTTTCTTGATATCATAAATATAACAGAGTTGCCAATTGACTAGCAAACTATGCTAAAGTGCATCTACCTACTATTTTTAGGAGGGGAGTAGCTCTCAGAACTTGTCTTGATTATTAACTCATACATTTGGGGTGACTTTTGTACCCATGCTATCTAATAAATAAATTTTTTTCTTTCTCGCAAAATATGTATGTTAGGATTGATGTTGACTTGCAAATTTTGTAATCCTCGTTTAATGATAATATGTTAATTGAGAAGAAACTTGAATTGTAAGTTTGCTGGGTCAACAAGAATCTTGATCATTCGGGAAGAAGGATTTCTTGCAAATATAGAGTGTAACTTTTAGTACTTTGTGTCTTCTGAAAGATGAATTTTTTTTTCCTTCTCTAAGCTCTTAGATGTGAAAGTAGTCGAGGTGTGTTTTGAAAGATCAACAAGCTCGGGATGAAATATCCTCGTCCTGATAAATTATTATTATTATTATTATTATTATATAATCTAATTATTTTTAATTTATTGATAGTATAGGGCTATTAGTCTATCTATAAACATAAATTTTCTTTTTTAAATTTCTTCCTATATAAATAGAGAAAAATAAATGAATAAACATTATGATAATCTAGTTAATGATCAAATCTAATCATACAATCAATACTATATATGATACGAGAGACATGACATGTAGGCAATCACCGATACATCACTCCCATCAAGCCAATACTCCACTCTTATTTGGTTGATATGTCTCGAGGGATTTGATCTTATTAGGTTGGTAGCATGACATCGACAAGGTTTTTTTATATGTGTGGGCTCGAACAATCTAATCGATATATCGATTCGGAACGATCCTATAAGATCAGTTATATAGCATTGATTAAAAGAATTATTACTTCATGCTCCTCGAGTTTGATGCATGTTACACAACTTATTAATAGATGATACGTATGACTGTTCTAGGTATTCATTATGATCTACTTGCATTGGTTATCTATCATATTATAAAAAGACCCTCTAGTCTATACATAGGGGTCATATGGCTCAAGATAATGGATTACTTTAGTACTTCATCAAATCTTTCAAACTTTTATTAACCCTAAGTATTAAAGGAGCTTTATTGGGGACTTAGTGACTTAATCTTTTGTAAGGTCTTGGTCTCAATCTCCTAACTTCCAGACACATCAATTAGAGATGGACCTAAAAATGATCTTTATTAGCTTTGGATCCCATCCACATATTAACCAATTGATCGAGATGCAAAATTTGTCGGCTAAAGGTTCAAACGAAAATTTCTTCCTAATTTTTAATTTTTTATGTAATAAATTTCTTAATAAATCACTAATATGTGTGAGATATAATGTCCCACAAAATTTGCGTAAATCATCTGTGACAGCAAAACAAAAGTTAATAAAGACTAATGTTACATATTACTACATACAATGTCAAAAAATAGAAAACACACTAAAATGAACATCCATTAATTTTTATATAGAACACGACATACAAGACCAAGTTTACAAAAAAGCAAATTACATTCTGAAAATAAGATAAAATAAACTTAAAAGAAGACAAATATTAAACCATATACGAACAATGATAGGTCATATTATCCTATCAGAATTTTATTGACCTTGTTGCTATATAAACAAACAGTACTAAATTTACAATAAGAAAAACTCCTAAAAGAATTATTATCAACACGCCCACCACAATCTTCGTGCAGATGGCAACGGTCCTTCTGGGGCCTCCCTGGCTTTCTCCTTTTCCATCTTTCTTCTTCCAGCATCCACCTTTGCGCAACAACCACCTGATCACTCTAAAGCACACCCAAACCATGAAGAGACTGAGGATTCCGAACCAACTCAGGAGAAGGATGGTAGTGTAGGGCGGATAGAAAAATATTCGCATAATGGCGGTCGAGAATGCTAATGCCGTCGAGAACACCGCCAGCCATAGAATCCACTTTAGGATTCCCATCACCATTTTCGTCTTTCTGGGCACACAACATATTAACAAGAGGATGATGCTCAAGGATGCAAACAACCCGAACATGTCGAACAGCAGGAATAACTTGAGACCATGTTTTAGAACTGCCTCCCCTTCACTTGAACTCCCATCAAAATTGACTTTTGTATTGGGGGGTGTCGGCCCACCATCATCTTTCTGCTTAAACCCACCAGGGGGGTTTAGCCCAGCTTGGAATGTGACGGTGGCGATCAACGTCGCCACCAACATTAGTGTTGCTGGTTTGTTGTTGTACCTTTCTTTAAGTTCAGACAATACTTTTCGGGGGCTGCGGTCATCCTTAGAAGGTCGAGCCTGGCGTCGGAAGGGGTTCCAACGATTTGGTCGGCTTCTGTGTGACGCGGCAGTGGCAGAGGCTCTGGCATCACTCGGTGACGATTTCGGCTGAGTCTTCCCTTCTTCTGCGGCGGTTCTTCCACCTGCTGCCCGAATCAGTTCTCCCAACAATAGATCTCCATGTTGGAAGGGTGAATCCAGTAGCATATCAAGGACGGTGTCGCCTCTCATGTTTGTGGCGTTAACTTCGATACCTCGCCTTCCCAGAAGCAACTTCACGGTCTGCATTCATTCGAGATATGTGTCAGAATTAACGTGGCACACATGACTTTTGATTCATATGATATTAAAGATCGTATCTATTAACGATAAAAGATGTAATTCTCGGATAGATGTGTCTTCCTAATGAATATATATTAATTTCAAATAAATATTTTGATGAAAGACGTCTTTTGTCACTATAAATTTTGGAACATGATCCTCTCTTTTCATCCATAGCATATGTCAAAACAAGGGAAACTAGAATTATGTCAAGGTATTTTTTTTCAATTAAAGTTGATTTTCTTTAAAAAAAACATTAAATCTAAAGATCATGAGATTTATGTTGTGCACAATGATGTTTTAGTTGTGCAAGAATTAAACTATTTAGATATGGTATCAGAGTCATGATTTAATATTTATAACTTTTATTTTTGAATTTGTTTATCTTATTATCGTATCAAATTATGTTTTTATTATTTAATATTTATAATCTAAGAGGTATAGATTTTATTCTCAGAATTGTAAAATAAGTGAGAGTGGTGAATCACGAAATACAATTATTTAAAAAATTCAAATAGAGGTAGCTTTACTAGTAACTTCAATGTTGTTGTTCCCCCAAACTGTTAAACAATTTGATAATGTTCAAGAGCAATAAATAAATAAATGATCAACCATTCCATGATGAAATAAACATCAATCGAACTATAACAAGTCAATCACAAATAATAATATTAAGAATATCTCAAAATAAAGAAGATCTATTATTTCTAATAATTATGTGGTCTATTTACCAGAGTCAAAAGTGACTTAGTTATATTTGATGGTCCAGTTTTATTTTCATAGGCCATTGAAACTATAATTTCTAAAAAATTAGGTTAATGCAAGAATTAAAATCTATGAATGAAAATCAAGTTTGAGACCTTTGAGGAATTACTTGAAGGATGTAAAAATGTCGATTATTAATAGGTCTTTAGGATCAAATTTTACTTGAATGATAATATATACCTGGTCAGATTTGGTGCTAAAGGTTTCACTCAAAAAGATAGCATTGATTATATAAAAATATTTTATTTAATCTTCAGAAAAGATTTTTTCAAAATTTTTATGATCTTAGCTTGTTATAACTTAGAGTTACACCAAATAGATATGAAAAAAGATGTTTCTAAATGAGAACTTGGAGAAAGAAATTTACATCTACCAACCTAAAGGCTTTCCAATTAAAGGGAAGAAACACATGATATATAAACTTAAGAATTAATATATGAAATTATACAAACTTCTGGACAATGATATCTTAAATATAAAAAATTCTTTATATTTATGAAAATACTATTGATCTATGTACATATATGAAGGTCGGTGGGAGTAAGTTTATTTTTTGGATTGTAAATGATGATGATATTTTGCTTGCTTGCTGGTAATGATCTTGGTTTATTATATGAAATAAAAAATATCTTTCTAAGAACTTTAAATTAAAAAATATGGGAGTGGCAACTCATGTGATAGGAATTAAAATATTTTAAGATCGATCATAAGGATTATTGGGATTATCTCAGAAAAAATATATTAATAAAATTTTAAAAAATTTAAGAAAAAATTATTTAGGAGGAATTATTCCAATTTGGAAAGGGGATAAATTTACTTTATGCAATGTTCAAAGAATAAATTTGTATTAGGTCAAACATCAGTTTTGCTATTGGAATATTGGGCAGATATCAACGTAATTCTAGATTTGACTATTGAAAAGCTATAAAGAAAATTCTAAGATACTTATATACTCGCTTATAGGAGATCAAATAATCTCAAAGTAATTGGATGTTTAGATTCAGATTTTGCTTAGATGTGATGATATAAAAAAATAATACTTTGACTATTTGTTCCTTTTAGTTGAGGAGCAATTTGGTGGATGAGGGCAAAGCGGTCCATCATTCCTACATTCATTATAGAAGTTGAGTTTGTGATATTCTTTAAGGCTACAATTCAAAAGCTCAAATCTAGTTTTCATAATTTACTCTTAAAAAAAATTAAAATTTTATTATGATAATTTTGTAATATTATTCTTCTTTAAAAATGAGTGCTATAAGGGTGCTAAACATATGAAAATGGAATATTTAGCAGTGAAAAAAAAAAGCTTAGAAACAAACAATATTAATTGAACATATTAGCATTGCCCTTATGATTACAGATCGAAAAGATTATCACCCAAGATATTTATTGAACATGTTAAAAGAATAAGCACTATTAGACATCATTATTAATATTATGTCATATTCATAAATGATTATTTAATATGATATTTTCATCGAGAACTTATTTCAAATAAAGGGGGTAAGGGAGAAAAACTAGAATTCTATTTATCTGAGTTGATTTTTAGGATATTTTAATTTCTCAAATGATATCCAATTTATCAATGGATCAATATATGTTTTTAAATTATTATTATTTAATTATTAAATCTAAATATTATGAGATTTATGTTATACTATGATGTTTTATTTGTGTCTGAATTTAATATGAACATGAAGCTCCTTACTATT
The DNA here is from genome assembly GCF_036884655.1 of Musa acuminata AAA Group. Lineage (NCBI taxonomy): Eukaryota > Viridiplantae > Streptophyta > Magnoliopsida > Zingiberales > Musaceae > Musa > Musa acuminata. The sequence continues at coordinate 3,317,572 of NC_088337.1, read as the reverse complement.
TCCATTTGCTTTTCGTGAATGAAATGCAAAATACTTAATATCTTTTTGCCATGAGAAGGCTGTGTCTCAAGATGTACGGGATGCATAAACACCTGGTGAAAAGAAGAAGACAAATTCATTTCCTCTACTTGGGATCAGGAATACCTACTTGGAGCTGTTTTCTGGCCACAGCAAGGTGCAGGACGGTGTTGCCTTTCGCATCTCCAGAGTTGAGTAGCTCATCGTTCTCATCCGTTCTGTTCAGCAAGAACTGCACGGTCTCGAAGCTGTTTGATTTCACAGTAAGATGAAGGATGGAATCACCTTGCGATGTCACAGCTCGCGAGGACTCCGGGCACGCATCCAGTAACACAGTCAAAGCATCAAGCTTGCCTCGTAAGGCTGCAGTGTGGGCGGGCATGAAGCCATCGTTGTCGGTCGCCAAGCAGAGATTGGCAGCGGCTGCGTACTGCAGCAGTTCGTTCACCACGGATAAGTGGCTTTGGGCAGCGGCCAGGTGCAATGCGGAAAGGCCTTCGCGGTTGTGGCCATGCGCGAGCTCCGGGTTTACGGCGAGGATCTCCCGGACCAGGTCGGAGTGGCCGAGGGATGCAGCGATGTGGAGGGGGCTGTCCGACAGGTGAGCCACGGCGATGGCTTGCCTGTGGAGCAGGAGCCGGTCTTCTTGTAGCAAACGTCGCAACAAAGTGAGGTCTCCCGCATAAGCTGCTTCCTCTAGTCTCGGATCCATGCTGAGTTACTCTCTCTCTCTCTCTCTGTGTGTCTCGATTTGGTCACAAACAACTCGAAGTTAGGACGCCTATATATATGCTAAAAATGTCGAATGATTCCTCCCGGTCGGTCTTCTTGGTCCTGTCTCCATCAAGACGCCAGCCTTGTTGAAGAAGTCGTCTCCAAAACGTATGTTGCTCCCTCTAGTCATGCATCCCATTGGTCTGGACTTCGTAGAATACTTTTTCTCAGCTTGCTTTTCTCGTTCGCCGAAACTACGTAGAGAATGAAGCGAGACCGGGACAGTCGATGTGCGGTATTTGTGTTTGAGAATGTTGATGAAACATGATGGACTTATGATATAGCTTTTCGTAAACTTTTCTTCACGTAGAAAATAACAGATACGACCTGTCTACTATTTGATACGACCGATCCATATGACGATGTGTCCCCTAATATCCATCAGAAACTCGAGTAAAGGTCAGGATAAAATTAATAAATTATATAATTCTATCGCATTAAGTAAGATATATTATAGTTTTTAATTATAATTATTGATCAATAAAAAAGTTTTGATTAGTCTAAAATTTCTTAGGAGATTATTTTGATGAGAGGGAGTCTTCTAATTACAATAATATCTTCCTAAAACCTATCTTCACTTAAATTTTTAATTAGTTTCAGCGAAACAGACCCTATATTTCCATCTGGCTGATGATACAACAGGAGGGAGGGAGGTATGGATGAATGAAAACAAGCTTGCAGATAAAACGACGCTAGAACACCTATATATGGAGGCTTGTGATTGGAACAGTTCCTACTTCTTGTACAGCCTGTCCTCACCAGACGCCGATGACACGACTTCTTGGTCAACGAGCTCACAGTGGCCACTGCAGTCCCGTTTAAATATCTTATCCCAAGGAATCGATGCGTTGGAACGCAGCGAGGGAGACGAAAGCCGAACGGCGAGTGGGATAGCAACAACGTGCGCAATTGTACGGAGAAAAATCGGATGGATGTTTTTGCCGAAGTCATCATTTCATCGGATTGGATGCGGTGCTCACGGGACTGCATGCTGAACGCTTTAACCTGACATCACCTTGGTGTCCTGTCCGGCTGATCAACTTCTTCAAACCTAACAGCGAGACTCGTGGGTCTCCATACCATTATCCCGGTCGTCGGTTTCCTACAAGGTGTCCGGTTTAAATATTTTGATCGCTTTCTCGATCTCGTAGCTCATGACGATGCAAATTTTGTTTTTTTCTCGTCTTCGTTGGACGACTTTGACCTCTTCGGATTTTGCAGCTTTAGCTGATCTAATATAATCTTCTTTACTTTTCAAAAGAACAAAAAAAAATCATCCACGCTTTGGGACAAGCCGACATGGCTCCATCATCACTTTCCAAGTAGTTTCAGCGAAAGAAAGAAAGATGGGAGCGGAACAAAAAATCTACACAGGACGTCTCCATTTCAATGATCCGCTGAAGAAATGTTTATCGATATATTAGCAGTCGAAATCTTTCATATATTGATATTCTGATAGCACAAGTTTTTCATCCATTAAATCTATTTACCTTTTGATTCTCAACACAGACTTACTCTTCTCCGGTGGGGATTGGTGGTGTCATTTGTGATATCTCCTAGTGATTCACTGAATCAAAACTTTTTCCTGAAAATTGTTGCTTCACCACTTTCCCACAGAAAGACTTGTCACACTTGGTTTCTCTACTTCCAATTTGTATATTTTCTGTCTTATAGTTGTTTTTCTTTGGAAAGCTATCAAAATCAAACTTCTTTTCCTCTTTTCCTCCTTCAGATTGGATCTTTAAGCTTAAAACTCAAAGCTTCTTCTAATACTATCTTTCTTAGGATAATTTATTATTATTATTATTATAGGATCATTCTAAAGTCTCTAAGAAACGATCTCTTGAACCGGGATAACTCTTTCAATCTAGGTGGCTAAAATTGAACTGTGATAACTCTTTCAATCAATATGACAAGGAGGGTACTAGTTTTTTGCATTTTGAATACTAGTGGTGTTCTTTTTGCTAGTTGCATATATTCATCGTAGCCTTTCTAAAATCTTATTCGATGTTTCAGTCGTATTCATATTGAAATTGATTTTAAGTACTTTGTTGACATCTAAGTGACACATCCCAATTTCCTTTAAGCATCCTCCCTTTATTGTTAAGACGTTTTAACTCTTTCTTGATATCATAAATATAACAGAGTTGCCAATTGACTAGCAAACTATGCTAAAGTGCATTAGCTCTCAGAACTTGTCTTGATTATTAACTCATACATAGGGGTCTTATGACTTTTGTACCCATGCTATCTAATAAATAATTTTGTTTCTTTCTCTCAAAATATGTATGTTAGGATTGATGTTGAGTTGCAAATTTTGTAATCCTCGTTTAATGATAATATGTTAATTGAGAAGAAACTTGAATCGTAAGTTTGCTGGGTCAACAAGAATCTTGATCATTTAGGAAGAAGGATTTCTTGCAAATATCGAGTGCAACTTTTAGTACTTTGTGTCTTCTGAAAGTTGATTTTTTTTTTTCCTTCTCTAAGCTCTTAGATGTGTAAGTAGTCAAGGTGTGTTTCGAAAGAACAACGAGCTCGGGATGAAATATCCTCGTCCTGATAAATTATTATTATTATTATATAATCTAATTATTTTTAATTTATTGATAGTATAGGGCTATTAATCTATCTATAAACATAAATTTTCTTTTTAAAATTTCATCCTATATAAATAGAGAAAAATAAATGAATAAACATTATGATAATCTAGTTAATGATCAAATCTAATTATACAATCAATACTATATATGATACGAGAGACATGACATGTAGGCAATCACCGATACATCACTCCCATCAAGCCAATACTCCACTCTTATTTGGTTGATATGTCTCGAAGGATTTGATCTGGTAGCATGACACTGACAAGGTTTTTTATATGTGTGGGCTCGAATCATCTAATCGATATATCAATTCGGAACGATCCTATAAGATCAGTTATATAGCATTATAATTGCTTGTTTTGAGAAAGAAAAACTACACACGTAGAGAAAAATTATAATAATATCTTAATTCAAAAAAAAGAAGAGAAAAAGAAGAAAAAAGATTACTCTCCTTCGTTTTGGAAAAAGCTTTGGTGCATGAGTGCATCATATGGCATAGGTCCCATGACTTGCAAAAATGAGCAAGTCAAAAAGCAGCTACCATTAATTGAAATCAATGAAGAGGCATCTAACTTTAGGAAATGTGAATTATTAATCATAATTAAAAGAATCCAGGGAAACCACATGATAGATAGTTGGTCAGTGGTCCAACTTCCTATTCTAGATGTTCCTACTCATGTCCTTGCATGAATATAGATAATGACCAATAGCTTGTTGTGCCAAATTGGTCTTGTAAGTCCTCACTGTGGCTTTCTATCTAACATCACAAAGTTCTAATCTTTTCTTTCCCAAAAGTCGATGCATGATGGCAACGAAAATGAAAGATGGGAGTCAATAGGCTAAGAACAAAAAGCATTGTCATGTTACTATGGATTGTAACGTAAAACATTCATCCGATCATCTAGAATTCGAGCTATCAATTTCTTTTTGCTTCTTTCTCTTATCTTAGATATTTAAAGATGTATGTTAAGTATGGAAGGACTCTATTAAATATATTTTCAACATTAGTCTTTTGAGGATATGAAATCTAAATTAGTTATGAAGTTTTCATAGCCCCATAGTCTCTCAATGTTAGTCTTCGCTTGTATTGCATAAGAAGGTTTCAAAGTTATAAGAAGAATATAAAGTTTGACTCGAAGAAGAAACATTTTTAAGTGAATCAAATGATGAAGCTCGAAGAATGTATTATTGCAATATTAGGTTAGATTTCAGAGTTTCAAGGAGTATATAAAGTTTGGATAAAGAAGAAATATTTTTAAGCGACTGAAACGATGAAGCTCAAAGGATGTATTATTGCATTATTAGCTTATAAAACACCTTGATTCGATCTAATTAGTTGGGTACGGAGACTAAATATCTAATTTACGTATGAGTCATTATCCAACTAGACTCGAGTCTTACGACCTATGTCACCATGATTCGGTGACTCTTTACGTCATCCAAATCTTTTATTGTAGATGCATGTCTAATTCCCTCGTTTCTCAAATTTTTTATTGTAGATGCATGTCTCATTCCCTCGCTGCTCAAATTTTTTATTGTAGATGCATGTCTCATTCCCTCGTTGCTCAAATTTTTTATTGTAGATGCATGTCTCATTCCCTCGTTGCTCAAATTTTTTTATTGTAGATGCATGTCTCATTCCCTCGTTGCTCTATCATCCATTCAAGTTCATGCATGCTGAGTCAGAGCCCTTCACATGAGGCCAACAATTAACAATGACTTGCACGAAGTCTATTCGAAGACTTTGACCTTAAGAGATATTGATTCAAGGTTGCATGAGAGGCAAAAAGATTATCCTAATATTTGATTTGGATTAGTTTCTAACCTAACTAAAATAACGTATTATCTTATGATTGCAAAGAAAGATACAAAACAATGCATATGCTTGTGGCCTGATCACTTTAATATCTTAATTACCTTAGCTTAGTGACTTTTAGTGGACTTGTCGTTAGGATTCCTAACATGGAACTATTAGGGGTGCCACTTTTAAATGCTAAATATTATTCTACGTCAAGTGCGATCGGACCATAGGCATCATCTTTCGCAAAGGAGGATATATTTATGGGAAAAAACTCAAGCTTATACTTTTTATATTTTCAATTTTTCCTCCATTCTATTTTTTTACAATAGTATTTTTTAAAATATTATGACATTAAAATATATGAGTTTGATTGTGAATATATAATCTTCCGGTTAAGAGTCAAAATCTTTATAAATCAAGTTCTCTGAGTCATTTAATAAAATATATTAAAATATAATATAGGAATAAAGATATGATCGATACTTTAGCATCGTGTGGATGATACCTCAATATATAATTAACACCTATTTAACACTTAAGGTTAAAACGGTTGACACATTCAAAAAACCTTTGTGTCATATGCATGATTCTTCGACATCGAATGGATGAGTCGGTGGAACGAATTGTGATCATGCTTGAGAGAAAAAGACAACTAAAAGAATGACTCTAATGATTGTTTGCTTATTTGATGATCAATATATAAAAAGATAAAATTGGGCGCCTCATCCAATCCCTTCGATACTCAAATTAAGATTAAAATAAAAAGTGAAATCATAAGTAAATAGTAATTGATAATTATAATAGTAAATTGAAGAACCTTTATAGCAAGCCTTTTTTTTGTGGGACTTGGGTGTCTATCATATGACATAGGTTTGCTCTTCATGCTGAGCTACTAGTCATGTGATATATGAATGAGGTGGGTTCTCCCTACTAATTTCACTTGAAATTGACGATAACTTGTAATTTTATTATGAAATTATAAATTTGTATATTGAATTTTGATTTTTGGGGAATTTAACCATATTACTATACATATAACATATATAAAAGTAATAAATACTTATTTTTATAATAATAATAATAATAATAATAATAATCAACTTATGACATGTCTATAGTTGTAAATCCATCTTCATCATAGAACAAATTTTAAAAGCTTGACGAAAAGGGAAAAAAATAAATGTCATTGAACAATAAATTGTGACATCATACTTTAAAAGAATAATAATAATAATAATAATAATAATAATAATAATAATAATAATAACCACCGAAAGAGTTGATGACAATAAAAACATGTAGCAGAGGGGTTGCATAATACATATTTGAAGAATACATTCATTATTTTTCCAAATAAAATAAATATCCTAAAAAAATTAAATAAAAATAGTAATAATATAAAAATATTATAGTTGATACAGAAAAAAAAATCCAAATTAGACATAAAAGATATTCTAAAGTCCTTTTATATAATAAAAAAAAAGTATTTATGAAGGATTAATTATGTTTCTTTTTTGAAGTGCAACATAAGTATAGGCACACAGTTGTTAATAATTGATAATTCTATACATTAAATCCTTGTTATCTTTTATGCACCATTTAATATTATGTCGGTTCTAAATTATTCTAGTATGGATAATGATTCAGATATTTAAGATTTTATAAATATATTAGTGCATCATTGTACTATTGATAAGTTTTAGATCTGCTGAATCCAGTGTTTTTAAATAAATACATCATTAATATGTAAGAGATATAATGTTCCACAAAACTCTCATAAATCATCTGTAACAACAAAACCAAAGTTACTAATGATTAAAGCAAATTACATTCTGAAAATAAGATAAAGTAACTTTAAAAGATGATAAAGGATAAACCATATAAGAATAATGATAGGTCATATTATTCTATTTTGACCTACTCAATATATAAATAAGCACTAAATAATTTACAAAAGAAAATACTCCTAAAAGAATTATTATCAACACGCCCACCAAAATCTTCGTGCAGATGGCAACGGCCCTTGTGGGGCCTCCATGGCTTTCTCCTTCTCCATCTTTCTTCTTCCAGCATCCACCTTTACGCAACAAGCACCTGATCGCTCTAAAGCACACCCAAACCATGAAGAGACTGAGAATTCCGAACCAACTCATGAGAAGGATGACAGTGTCGAGCTGATAGGAAAATATTCGCACAATGGCGGTCGAGAATGCTAATGCCGTCGAGAACACCGCCAGCCATAGAATCCACTTTAGGATTCCCATCGCCATTTTAGTCCGTCTGGGCACACAACATATCAACAAGAGGATGATGCTCAAGGATGCAAACAACCCGAACATGTCGAACAGCAGGAATAACTTGAGACCATATTTTAGAACCGCCTCTCCTTCACTTGAACTCTCATGAAAATTGACTTTTGTATTGGGGGGAGTCGGCCCATCATCATCTTTCTGCTTAAACCCACCAGGGGGGTTTAGCCCAGCTTGGAATGTGATGGTGGCGATCAACGTCGCCACCAACATTAGTGTTGCTGGATTGTTGTTGTACCTTTCTTTAAGTTCAGACAATACTTTTCGGGGGCTGCGGTTATCCTTAGAAGGTCGAGCCTGGCGTCGGAAGGGGTTCCAACGATTTGGTCGGCTTCTGTGTGACGCGATAGTGGCAGAGGCTCTGGCATCACTCGGTGACGACTTCGGTTGAGTCTTCCCTTCTTCTGCGGCGGTTCTTCCACCTGCTGCCGGAATCAGTTCTCCCAACAATAGATCTCCATGTTGGAAGGGTGAATCCAGTAGCATATGAAGGACGGTATCGCCTCTCATGTTTGTGGCGTTAACTTCGATACCTCGCCTTCCCAGAAGCAACTTCACGATCTGCATTCATTCGAGCTATGTGTCAGAATTAACGTGGCACACATGACTTTTGATTCTTATGATATTAAAGATCGTATCTATTAACGATAAAAGATGCAATTCTCGGATAGATGTCTCTTCCTAATTAATATATATTAATTTCAAATTAATATTTTGATGAAAGACATCTTTTGTCACTATAAATTTTGGAACATGATCCTCTCTTTTCATCCATAGCATATGTCAAAACAAGGGAAACTAGAATTATGTCAAGGTATTTTTTTTCAATTAAAGTTGATTTTATTAAAAAAACATTAAATCTAAAGATCATGAGATTTATGTTGTGCACAATGATGTTTTAGTTGTGCAAGAATTAAACTATTTAAGAATTAAACTATTTAGATATGGTATCATAGTCATGATTTAATATTTATAACTTTTATTTTTGAATTTGTTTATCTTATTATCGTATCAAATTATGTTTTTATTATTTAATATTTATAATCTAAGAGGTATAGATTTTATTCTCAGAATTGTAAAATAAGTGAGAGTGGTGACTCACGAAATACAATTATTTAAAAAATTCAAATAGAGGTAGCTTTACTAGTAACTTCAATGTTGTTGTTCCCCCAAACCGTTAAACAATTTGATAATGTTCAAGAGCAATAAATAAATAAATGATCAACCATTCCATGATGAAATAAACATCAATCAGTCTATAACAAGTCAATCACAAATAATAATATTAAGAATATCTCAAAATAAAGGAGATCTATTATTTCTAATAATTATGTGGTCTATTTACCATAGTCAAAAGTGACTTAGTTATATATGATGGTCCAGTTTTATTTTATAGGCCATTGAAACTATAATTTCTAAAAAAATAGGTTAATGCAAGAATTAAAATCTTTGAATGAAAATCAAGTTTGAGACCTTTGATGAATTACTTGAATGATGTAAAAAAGTCAATTATTAATAGGTTTTTAAGATCAAATTGTACTTGAATGATAATATATACCGGGTCATGTGCTAAAGGTTTCACTCAAAAAGATAGCATTGATTATATAAAAAAATATTTTATTTAATTTTCAGAAAAGATTTTTTCAAACTTTTTATGATCTTAGCTTGTTATAACTTAGAGTTACACCAAATAGATATGAAAAAAGATGTTTCTAAATGAGAACTTGGAGAAAGAAATTTACATCTACCAACCTAAAGGCTTTCCAATTAAAGGGAAGAAACACATGATATATAAACTTAAGAAATCAATATATGAAATTATACAAACTTCTCGACACTGATATCTTAAATACAAAAAATTCTTTACATTTATGAAAATACTATTGATCTATATACATATACGAAGGTTGGTGGGAGCAAGTTACTATGGATCTTGGTTTATTATATGAAATAAAAAATATCTTTCTAAAAACTTTGAATTAAAAAATATGAGAGAGGCAACCCATGTGATAGGAATTAAAATATTTTAAGATCAATCATAAGGATTATTAGGATTATCTCATAAAAAAAATATTAATAAAACTTTTAAAAAGTAAAAAAAATTATTTAGGAGGTATTATTCCAATTTGGAAAGGGGGTAAATTTATCTTATGCAATGTTCAAAGAATGAATTGGAACAAATGAAAAGAATTCCTTATGTATCTATCCTGGAAAGTTAAATGCATGCCTAAATTTGTATTAGGTCATACATCAGTTTTGCTATTGGAATATTGGGCAGATATCAACGTAATTCTAGATTTGACTATTAAAAAGCTATAAAGAAAGTTATAAGATATTTATGAGGAATGAAGGATTATATACTCGCTCATAGGAGATCAAATAATCTCGAAGTAATTGGATGTTTAGATTCAGATTTTGCTAGATGTGTTGATATAAAAAAAATAACACTTGACTATTTGTTCCTTTTAGTTGAGGAGCAATTTTGTGGATGAGGGCAAAATAAAAGCAGTCCATCATTGCTACATTCATCATAGAAGTTTAGTTTGTGACATGTTTGAAGGCTACAATTCAAAAGCTCAAATCTCGTTTTCATGATTTACTCTTTAAAAAAATTTAAAACTTTATTATGATAATTTTGTAATAGTATTCTTCTTTAAAAGTGAGTGCTATAAAGGTGATAAATATATGAAAATGGAATATTTAGCGGTGAAAAAAGAAAGTTTAGAAATAAATAATATTAATTGAATATATTAGCATTGTCCTTATGATTACAGATTCATTAACGAAAGGATTATCACCCAAGATATTTATTGAACATGTTAAAAGAATAAGCACTATTAGACATCATTATTAATATTATGTCATATTAATAAATAATTATTTAATATGATATTTTCATCGAGAACTTATTTCAAATAAAGGGGGTAATGGAGAAAAACCAGAATTCTGTTTATCTAAGTTATTTTTTAGGAGATTTAAATTTCTAAAATTATTAAATCTAAATATTATGAGATTTATGTTGTACTATGATGATGTTTTATTTGTGTCTGAAGTTAATTTGAACATGTAGCTCCTTACTATTTCCATTTGCTTTTCGTGAATGAAATGCAAAATACTTGTATCTTTTTGCTATGACAAGGCTGTGTCTCAAGATGTACGGGATGCCTTCGGGATCAGGAATACCTACCTGGAGCTGTTTTCTGGCCACAGCAAGGTGCAGGACGGTGTTGCCTTTCGCATCTCCGGAGTTGAGCAGCTCATCGTTTTCATCTGTTCTGTTCAGCAAGAACTGCACGGTCTCGAAGCTGTTTGATTTCACAGTAAGATGAAAGATGGAGTCACCTTGCGATGTCACAGCTCGCGCGGACTCCGGGCACGCATCCAGTAACACAGTCAATACATCAAGCCTGCCTCGTAAGGCTGCAGTGTGGGCCGGCATGAAGCCATCGTTGTCGGTCGCCAAGCAGAGATTGGCAGCGGCTGCGTACTGCAGCAGCTCGTTCACCACGGATAAGTGGCCTTGGGCAGCGGCCAGGTGCAAGGCGGAAAGGCCTTCGCGGTTGCGGCCATGCGCGAGCTCCGGGTTTACGGTGAGGATCTCCCGGACCAGGTCGGAGTGGCCGAGCGATGCAGCGATGTGGAGGGGGCTGTCCGACAGGTGAGCCGCGGCGATGGCTTGCCTGTGGAGCAGGAGCCGGTCTTCTTGTAGCAAACGCCGCAACAAAGTGAGGTCTCCCGCATAAGCTGCTTCCTCTAGTCTCGGATCCATGCTTAGTTACGCGCACACACACACACACTCTCTCGATTTGGTCACAAACAACTCGAAGTTAGGACGCCTATATATAGGCTAAAAATCTCTAACGATTCCTCCCGCTCGGTCTTCTTGGTCCTGTCTCCATCAAGACACCGGCCCCAAAACGTAAGTTGCTTCCTTCCCATTAGTCTCTGTTAGTTTGGCAAGTCCCATAGTCCCACATCGGGAAAATCAGACAAGAAAACGTGCTTACGATTTGGGTTTTTCTTGTTTAGTAAGCTGAAGGTGTTTTATGGCCTAGGAATATCTTCCTAAGGCATTTGTAAGTGTCCCACTTTTATAGTAGTAATTTGCTCCTCTTTCGTCCGTGGATGTAGGTCAATTGACCGAACCACGTATATCTGGTTCTGGTGTTCTTGTCTCGCTTTTATTCTTTCCATTTTATTGTCGCAACAATGACAATAACAAAGATTGTTATCGAGAAATTCGACAGAAATGTCAACTTCGACATGTGGCAACTCAAGATAGAGGCCATTCTGGTTCAAGACTGAGTTGATTTGGCATTTCAGGGTGCTGAGAACATTCCAGATGGTACGTCAAAGGAAGATCTTGCGGGTATGGATAAGAAAGCCCGATCTAGCATCATTCTAAATCTCTCTGACGAGGTTTTACGGGAGGTAGCTACGGAGACTACGGCTAAGAGCATGTAAGCCTTGTACATAAAGAAGACAGTGGAGAATCGTCTCTACTTGAAGCAGAGTCTATATATGCTTCGGATGACTGAAGGTACATCTATACTCTCACATCTTGATAAGTTTGATTCTTTGGTTATGGATTTGGAGAATATAGATGCAAAAATTGATGATGAGGATAAAGCTTTGTTACTCTTGTGTTCTCTTCCCCAATCTTTTAAGCATTTTCGTGATACTTTGATTTATGGAAAAGAAATAGTTTTGTATCAAGAAATTAAATCTGCACTGAAATCTAAGGAGCAGATAGACAGGAATATCACTGGGGTAAGTAGAGAGAATCAGGTTTAGGGTCTGGTTGTTAGGGGGAGAATGGATAAAAGAGAATTTGACACTAGTAGATCTAAATCTAGATCTAAATCCAGACATAGAAATTTGGAATGCAGATATTGTCATAAAATGGGGCACATTAAATCTGATTGTTTTAAATTGAAAAATAAATTAAAGCAAAAGGGAAAACTTGTTGAGAAAACTATTGAGTCTGCTGAAGTTAGTGTAGCAACTGATGAGAATGTTGGAAATATTTTTTCTGCTATTGATGACAGGACGATGTCTAAAAATGAATGGATTTTAAATTCGGGTTGTTCTTATCACATGTGTCCTGTTTTCCATATATGAATCTTGTAATGGTGGAATTGTTTTGATGGGCAATAATGCCGCATGTGATGTTGTTGGTAGAGGCACAATCCGAATTAAAATGCATGATGGTATTGTGAGGACGCTCACTAATGTTAGACATATTCCTGATTTAAAAAAGAATATCATCTCTTTAGGCACCCTAGAGGCCCTTGGGTGTAAATACACAACTGAATGTGGAGTTATAAAAGTTTCTAGAAATGCTCTTGTTGTTATGAAAGCTTGTAGGTCTGGTAGCTTGTATATTCTGCAGGGAACTACTATCACAGGTTCGGTTGCAATTTCGTCATCATCATTGTCTGATCCTGACATCACCAAATTATGGCATATGCATTTGGGTCATATGAGCGAAAAAGGTTTGAGCATATTGAGCAAAAGAGGTCTACTTTGCGGACAGAGTACTGGGCTACTTGATTTTTGTGAATACTGCACTTTTGGAAAGCAGAAAAGAGTCAGCTTCACTTCTCCGGCAATTCACAAAATGAAATGTACTCTTGACTATATTCATTCAGACCTTTGGGGTCCAGCTCATGTTCAATCTAAGGGTGGTGCTAGGTATATGTTGACTTTCATTGACGATTATTCCAGGAAAGTTTGGGTTTATTTTTTGAAGCATAAAAGTGATGTTTTTCTAACCTTTAAACAATGGAAGGCTTTAATTGAGAAGCAAATAGGTAAACAGATTAAGCGGCTTCGAACAGATAATGGCATGGAATTTTGTGAAGGTGACTTTGAAGAATTCTGCAAAAATGAAGGAATCGTTCGACATCGCACTGTTAGGATGACGCCTCAACAATATAGTGTGGCCAAATGTATGAACAGAACACTCTTGGAGAGAGCAAGGTGTATGATCTCAAATGCAGGGTTGACAAAAAACATTTCGGCAGAGGCGATTAATATGGCCTGTTACGTTGTCAACCGCGCTCCTTCTACAGCACTTGACTTTAAAACTCCAGAGGAAGTTTGGTCAGGTACTCCTGCTGATTACTCTGATTTTAAAATTTTTGGGTGTCCAGCATACATGCATGTAAATGAAGGAAAATTAGAGTCTCGAGCTAAAAAATGTATTATCCTTGGGTATGCTTCTGGGGTGAAAGGATACATATTATGGTGTTCTGATCCCAAATCCCCAAAATTTGTAATCAGTAGAGATGTTACTTTTGATGAATTGTCTTTGTTATCTTCTAAAGAGGATTTTACTAGTTGTACAAATGATAGTGCGCAAAAGCAAGTGGAGCTTGAGATTAGTAGTTCAGATTCCTTTAAGTCGAACTCTTCTACTCAAAGAATGCCAGTAGGTGGTCTCGAGTCTACTGACACAGATGATCCAAAGGAAGAGCAATACTCAATAGCCAAAGATAGACCACGGAGAGATATTCGACCACCACAAAGATATGCAAATTTGGTTGCATATGCTTTGTTTGTTGCAGAAGAGACAAGTGAAGTTGGTGAGCCTACTTCCTACTCATATGCAGTTTCTTGTGATAATTCCGCGAAGTGGTTGATTGTGATGAATGAAGAAATTAAGTCTCTCCATCCGAATAGAACTTGGGATCTTGTGAAGCCGCCTTCGGATAAGAAAATTGTTGGATGCAAATGGGATACTATTACTGAGGGAAAGGTCCTTGTTCAGAAAATTCATACGAAAGACAATCCAGCTGATATGCTTACGAAGCTTGTTCCAGTTTACAAGTTCAAGCAGTGCTTGGACTTGGTTGGTGTTCATTGTTGGTGATTGCCCGTTGGGGCTTTTATGAAAAAGGTGGAGCAAGTTTTGTTGGGACATGCGAAGGTGGAGATTTGTTAGTTTGGCAAGTCTCATAGTCCCACATCGGGAAAATCAAACTTGTTGTCTCGTTTTGGAACTATAAATAAGGGTCTGGGCTTTGAAGTCAGAAGTACCACAGGCACCACAAGAAAACGTGCTTACGGTTTGGGTTTTTCTTGTTTAGTAAGCTGAAGGTGTTTTATGGCCTAGGAACATCTTCCTAAGGCATTTATAAGTGTCTCTCTTTTATAGTAGTAATTTGCTCCTCTTTCGTCCGTAGATGTAGGTCAATTGACCGAACCACGTATATATGGTATTCTTGTGTTCTTGTCTCGTTTTATTCTTTCCGTTTTATTGTCTTGTTGGGTTGCCAAAATTAATTTGTGGTAAATTTCCTAGGGCTAGCTCTAATAATATGGACTTGATAGAATACTTTTTCTCAGCTTGCTTTCTCGTTCGCCGAAACTATCGAGAGAATGAAGTGAAGGTGGGACAGTCGATGTGCGGTCTTTGTGTTTGAGAATGTTGATGAAACATGATGGACTTATGATATAGCTTTTCCTAACTTTTCTTCACGTAGAAAATGACAGACACGGCCTGTCTACTATCTGATACGACCGATCCATATGACGATGTGTCCCCTAATATCCACCTACAGAAACCCGAGTAAAGGTCAGGACAAAATTAATAAATTATATAAGTCTATCGGATTAAGTAAGATACATTATAGTATTTAATTATAATTATTGATCAATAAAAAGTTTTGATTAGTCCAAAATTTCTTAGGAGATTATTTTGATGAGAGGGATTCTTCTAATTACAATAATTTCTTCCTAAAACCTATCTTCACTTAAAATTTTAATCGGTAAATGAGTGGGAGATGCCACAAACGACGAGGAGCTATCAAGGCAAGCAGATTTAGTGGATGGAAATCATACATATGAAGGGTTAACAAACATTGATTTGATCTCTTACACAGAATGCTTAATTCCATTGGAATTCTGCCACTTGTACCATCCAAATATTCACAATAAATGAAAGATTTCGACTGCTAATATATTGATAAACATTGCTTCAGCGGATCATTGAAATGGAGTCGTCCTGTGTAGATTTTTTATTCCCACTCCCATCTTTCTTTCGCTGAAACTGCTTGGAAAGTGATGATGGAGGGAGCCATGTCGGCTTGTCCCAAAGCGTGGATGATTTTTTTTTGTTCTTTTGAAAAGTAAAGAAGATTATATTAGATCAGTTAAAGCTGCAAAATCCGAAGAGGTCAAAGTCGTCCAAGGAAGACGAGAAAAAAAAAAAGGTGATTATTCATCCAAAAAATATTAGCATGGTCAAGAGCTACGAGATCGAGAAAGCGATCAAAATATTGAAACCGGACAACTTGAAGGAAACGGACGACCGGGATAATGGTATGGAGACCCATGAGTCTCGCTGTTAGGGTTGAAGAAGTTGATAAGCCGGACAGGACACCAAGGTGATGTTAGGTTAACGTGTTCAGCATGCAGTCTCGTAAGCACGGCAGTTGACGTCTGCAAAAACATCCAATTTTTCTCCGAACAATTGCGCACGCTGTTGCTATCCCACTCGCCGTTCGGCTTTCGGCTCCCTCGCTGCGTTTACACCGCATCGATTCCTTGGGATAAGATGTTTAAACGGGACTGCAGTGGCCACTGTGAGCTCGATGACCCAGTCGTCTCTTTGGCGTCTGGTGAGGACAGGCTCGACAAGAAGAAACGTCGCCTCCCGAACCAGGAGGAACTGCTCCAACCACATGCTTACATGTATATGTGTTCTTGCGTCGAGTTATCTGCAAGCACATCTGGAGACTAATTGAGCATGGATCCGAGACTAGAGGAAGCAGCTTATGCGAGAGACCTCACTTTGCTGCGGCGTTTGTATAAAATTCAATTGTTCAATTGTTGACCAGCAAACTTGGAAATCAAATTTCTTCTCAATGAACATTATCATTAAATGAGGATTACAAAAATTGCAAGTCAACGTCAATCCTGACATACCTTTTTTTTGTTTTGCAAAAAGGAAAAAAAAAATTTATTAGATAGCATAGGGTACAAAAAATCACCTAAAAATAGTAATTAGATGCAGCGTAGGTCGATAGTCAGTTGGCTCCTCTATTATATTTATGATATACATTTGTAATCAAGAAAGAGTGAAAATATCTTAACAATAGCATAATTTCATTAGTTCTATCAAAGTCGAGTACCACTTAGTATGTCGACGAGGCACTTAGAATCAATTTCGACATGAATACAATTAATATCATCTGATAAGACTTTAGAGAGGCTACGATGAATAGTCGTTACTTCTAACAATTAAAACTCCGGAGGAAGTTTGGTCAGGTACTCCTGCTAATTACTGTGATTTTAAAATTTTTGGGTGTCCAGCATACATGCATGTAAATGAAGGAAAATTAGAGCATCGAGGTAAAAAATGTATTTTTCTTGGGTATGCTTCTGGGGTGAAAGGATACAGATTATGGTGTTCTGATCCCAAATCCCTAAAATTTGTAATCAGTAGAGATGTTACTTTTGATGAATTGTCTATGTTATCTTCTAAAGAGGATTCTACTAGTTTTACAAATGATAGTGCGTAGAAGCAGGTAGAGCTTGAGATTAGTAGTTCAGATTCTTTTAAGTCGAACTCTTCTACTTAAAGAATGCCAGTAGGTGGTCCCGAGTCTACTGACACAGATGATCCAGAGGAAGAGCAATAATTCATAGCCAAGGATAGACCACCACAAAGATATGCAAATTTGGTTGCATATGCTTTGTCTGTTGCAGAAGAGACAAGTGAAGTTGGTGAGCCTACTTCCTACTCAGATGCAGTTTCTTGTGATAATTCCGCTAAGTGGTTGATTGCTCACTACTTGTTGCTTCTGCCTAATCTACGATTTACTACAAATTGCTTACTAACACAAAAGTTAATGTCCACAAATCTAAAATTTTCTTCCCTAAGCACACCTCTCCTACTACTCGAAGGACAATTTGCAATCGATTTCAAATCTAGAAGAATAAATTTTCCTTCAAATACTTTGGCAACTTGATTGCTCCCCGTCATATTTCGATTTCGAGCATCAATAGTGTCACTAAACCTATCACCAACAAGTTGGGTCCTGATAGCACAGGTTTTCCATCCACTAAATCTAATTGTCGTTTTCCATCCGGTTGGGATTGATGGTCTCGTTTATGGCATCTCCCACTTATTTACTGAATCAAAATTAAAAAAAAAAAAATTATTGCACCGTCGCCTTTCAACCTCGGACAGACTTGTCGCACTTGATATCTCTAACTCTAATTTGTACTATCTTTGTCTTATTACGGATGAGACTTTTCTCTGTCTCTTCTTCTATAATTGTTTTTCTTTGGAAAGATATCAAAACCAAACTTTTCCTAGCTCTATGAAGATTCAAATCTTGACTTTAAAGCCTCCACTCTAAGAGCCTTGATTCTAGTGGATTTGGAGGGCCATGAATGATTTGGATCTTTAAGAAACTCAAAACTCCTTTCAATAATCTATCTTAGAATGATTTCTTTTGTTTTTTATTATGAGGAGGCTAATTCTCTTGAAGTCTCTATGAAAAGATCTCGCTTAGAGATTTTTTAGACTAGGCCTCAATCTAAATGGCTAAAATTAAACTGCGATAACTCTTTCAATCAATACTAGTGGTGTCTCTTTTGCTAGTTGTAGATATTGGAGGAGATGGAGCATTCTCTTATTAGAAACAACGACTATTCATCATAGCCTCTCTAAAGTCTTATCGGATGATATTAATTGTATTCATGTCGAAATTGATTCTAAGTGCCTTGTCGACATCCTAAGTGGTACATCTCGACTTTGATAGAACTAATGAGATTTTGCTATTCTTAAGATGTTTTTCACTCTTTCTTGATCACACATGTATATCATGAATATAATAGAGGAGCCAACTGACTAGCGAACTACTACGTTAGAGTGCATTTAATTACTATTTTTAGGTGAGGAGAGTGGCTCTCAGAACTTTTCTTTTCCTGATTATTATCTCAAATCTTTAAGGTGACTTTTGTACCCTATGCTATCTAATAAATAATTTTTTTCCTTCTTGCAAAACAAAAAAAGTTTGTCAGGATTGACGTTGACTTGTAATTTTTGTAATCCTCATTTAATGATAATGTTAATTGAGAAGAAATTTGATTTCCAAGTTTGCTGGTCAACAATAATGATAAGGATTTCTAGCAAATTAACAATTGAATTTTCTACAAACGCCGCAGCAAAGTGAGGTCTCTCGCATAAGCTGCTTCCTCTAGTCTCGGATCCATGCTCAATTAGTCTCCAGATGTGCTTGCAGATAACTCGACGCAAGAACACCTATACATGTAGGCTTGTGGTTGGAGCAGTTCCTCCTGGTTCAGGAGGCGAGGTTTCTTCTTGTCGCGCCTGTCCTCACCAGACGCCAAAGAGACGACTGGGTCATCGAGCTCACAGTGGCCACTGCAGTCCCGTTTAAACATCTTATCCCAAGGAATCGATGCGGTGTAAACGCAGCGAGGGAGACGAAAGCCGAACGGCGAGTGGGATAGCAACAGCGTGCGCAATTGTTCGGAGAAAAATTGGATGTTTTTGCAGAAGGCAACATTTCATCAGATTGGATGCCGTGCTTACGAGGCTGCATGCTGAACGCGTTAACCTAACATCACCTTGGTGTCCTGTCCGGTAGGACTCCGTCCGGCCGATCAACTTCTTCAACCCTAACAGCGAGACCAATGGCTATCATCTCTTGAATCCAGCGAACGCTAGTGCTAATTTCAAACGTGTATTTAGACTTTTGTAGCTCCCTAATCCGGATCTCATTAATAGTTCTAGGATGTAACTTCACCTTTTTCAGTAGTTTCAATGAAAGAAAGAAAGGAGAAGGAATTGGCGTTGACTTGGATTTATATTTCTTGTAATCCTCATTTAATGATGATGTTACTTGGGAAGAAAACTTGATTTCCAAGTTTTCTGGGTCAACAAGCAAATGACTCCAATTGGGCCAACACCGTGACCCCCGAGTTCGATATATCATCCCATAGCTCATCGATAGTCGGACGATACACAGAATCATATTTAGCATTCATAGTGATATCAATCTAATAATTGTCTTATTCCATCATAAAAAGGTCCTCTATGTGCATTCTTAGAGAATTTTTGACTAAATATACTTGACTAAACCATCCAAACTTGACTAAACCTTGTTGAGTATGTCCCAACGTAATATTTTATAATACCTTGGATTCAATCCCCCGGCTTTCCAACACTTGAACTTGGGATGAACTTAAAAATGGATTACGATTAGATTCGAATCTCATTCACACGTCAGACAATCAAACTCCGACTTAACGATATCCAACCAACATGCATCGTTCTTTCTTGTCCAGCTGAAAAAATCATTCGATTGCTCACTTCAGGAAATTAACATAGTTTGACTCTTACCAATGGTCACACGATCGATATGCACAGGTTCATAATACCCCTTAAAAGAGCCATTCGGTTTGAAAAGGCATATTGCTCGATCGATTAAGTGTATTGTAGTGGTGCAACTCTTTGAGTACATAAGCCACTAAAAAGCTTCCGTTCTTTTAAGTTGCATATTTATTTGTGTTACGTGAACGTTTAATTCCAAATACGAACAAATCCTCAAAGGAAATTGCAGTGCTGTTATACACTCAGTCAGCAGAAAGATTTTTCTCTAAATGTGTGCTTTCTAATTTTTTTTTTGTTTTGTGTTAAGTCCTTTCCTAATAGTTTAGACTCTTAGGTTGTGTGGTCATCAATTAAATTTTTTAAGATGGTGCGAGAGTAGACTATGAGTTTGAATCATATATTTATATATATTTTTTAATATTTAATTAAAAATTATTCGTACAATCACTATTTTTCATTTATGTTTGTATTCATACATATGGGACATACATATATTCGTATTTCATTCATACATCAAAATTAAATCGTTTTGCTTATGAGAGGAGATATTTAAAGTATATATTGTGTTTTTTTTTTTCTAACTATGTAAATTCTTAAGATCTTTGATCATCCAATTCAGTGTTTAAGAATATTATATCGGTATATTGTGTAGTATTTCAAATTTAATCTGAGGTTCTAATTATAAATGTAAAGATTACCGGAATTAAAATATAAAAAGTAAAAAAAAAAAAAACAAAGGCTAAGTGGGAGCTGTGGGAGATAAAGAAAGAACACAGAGGTAAGGAAGAGAAGAAGAAAAAGAGAAGGGTGAAGAAGAAAGAAAGATGGAAACGGAAACAGAGAAGAACAAAAGAAGAAGAGGTGGGAGAAGGAAAGAGAAAGAGAGGGAGGATCCTGTTTAAGGAGAGAGAGAGAGAGGCCATAGATCAAGCTAAGAAAAAGGCTCCTTCTACCCATCCAAGTTTAAATAGATTTTTTCTTATTTGATTGGTAGAATTTATCTTTTTCATTCCACGTTGAAATATAATTTTTCTTATTTGATTGGTAGAGCACGAATTCATAGATTATAGAAATACACAACCATTTCTATTTACGATGAGAATTTACGTATAATATAGGAAAAAGCATCAAAGAAAAACTGATGAGTTCTTTTTGAGAGAGGATAGGGAGACATCAGCTGTGAGAACCTAAACGAGAGAATGAAAGAAAGAAAAGAAGAAGAACAACAACAAAAGGGAAGGAAGGAAAAAAAAAATCAAGGACTCAGTTTGATATCAGATGAGTTCAGATGACTACAGAAAATATTATATTAAGTATGATTTTGAAATCTCTTATATTCTTATTAATTATATTTGTGTATTGAATTATAGATTGATACATCCTGATGTACTACGTTAACTAAATATTTATGTTGTGAAGGAAATAAAAGGAGAAAAAATATTATATTAAAAAAAAGGGAAATTTGAGAGCTATATGTTTGTATAAGAACATGGCTATCAAAGTGAGTATCTGATGATTCCGTCTAGTTTGTTTTGAAAAGTGTTAATGCATTTGTTTGAAATTGATAAAACACATATGATTTACCAGATTTATAAATCTTTATTATTTAAAAGTATAAAAAAAAATTTAGATGTTTACAATTTGGGAAAGTATATGGTTTGAATAGTTATTTATTATTTTATAAGCATTTTAAAGTTATCTTATCAGAATTTATACAAAAATATATGTTTAACATTATATTTAAAAATGATTAAAGTATATATAATTATTATTGGTTTCAAATGATATATAATTATATTAGTCTTGAAATGAGATACAAAAAGAGACATGTCGAAACCCATAATTTGGTAAACAGTAATTGATATATTATTTTCTTATATGATCAGTATGAGTATGATATGAAACCTATCAATCCGGGTTATATATTGGAATATATTTCAAAGACTAGATTCTTTTGCATCTTGATACAAGGAGATATGCGTTACCTACACATTAAGTGTTAAACATGATTCATGGTTTTATCACAGTAATATAATGTTATCATAGCCATTGATATTATTACGATTTGTATTTTAACATTTACATTCTAACTATATTTATATTTATGAACCCCTAGTTATATTTATATGAATGGTAATTATAATGTCTTATGTTATTGTATGTGACACTAGTTATATTTATGCTTTTATTTTGAAAATATTATTGGCAAGCCATGAATTTAAAATGAATATAAACTGATGTTTTGTAAATTTTGTATAAATACCAAGGAAGACTTGGTATTTATGTATATTTCAAAAGCATATATCGAAAGCATAAAGAATTTATGTATTTCTCAATTTTTAGAGGTGTAATTTATTATATGATTATTTCTTAATTCTTCAGAGTTACGCAAAAGAAGGATGATGGATTGAATTATGTAATTAAATTATTAAATAGTTATAAAATGTCCTATGGATAGATTAGCTATGAATTAAATTATATAATAAATATCCCATGGGTGATTAATTATGAACTAGATTATGCAATAATTATACTCTAAAAGTTTGCATTCCTGCAGACAAACCTTTAATCTTCTCCGGCCACTTTAATGCATGAGTTAGTATTTGGTTTTAGACAGGAAGAGTAATTCAATGTTGCTCTCTTGTTCTTCCTTTCATCTTCTTCTCTCCATACAAGTACAATTACTTTATTCATGTACATCATGCATCTCTAATTTATTTATATATAGGAGTCCGATGATAGTCCTAAATCTATTTCCTTGTGAACACCTTGTGAAAAGAAGAAGACATTTAAATCTATTTCCTCTAATTGGGATCAGGAATACCTACCTAGAGGTGTTTTCTGGCCACAGCAAGGTGCAGGATGGTGTTGCCCTTCGCATCTCCAAAGTTGAGTAGCTCATCGTTCTCATCCGTTCTGTTCAGCAACAACTGCACTGTCTAGAAGCTGTTTGATTTCACAGCAAGATGAAGGATGGAGTCACCTTGCGACGTCACAGCTCGATCGGACTCCGGGCACGCATCCGGTAACACTGTCAACACATCAAGCCTGCCTTGTAAGGCTTGCAGTGTGGGCGGGCATGAAGCCGTCGTTGTCGGTTCTCCAAGCAGAGATTGGCAGCGTCTGCGTACTGCAGCAACTCTTTAACCACGGATTCATCAATCCATGCTAATTAAATGATTACTCTATGAATTCGAGAGAAATAGAGAAGAAAAAAAGAAACTAAAATCATGCTGCATATAAATAAACCATCTTAAATCATGTGTTCCACATTATATATGTTGGTGAACAAATGTGTCGATTCACGGTCGACATCGGGAGTCTTCTACCGGTTCAATTGGACGTTGAGGTAGGCCTGGCCCTTGCAACAGAGTGTTGATCAGCGTTTCTCAGTCCGGGCGTCGTCTACGTTGAGCAGTGTCTCTCCATTCCCGGGCTGGTTGGCAGCTTGCCTTCGTTCACTGGATGGCGATTCCCATGTTAAGATGCTCATGGCTTGGGGGTGATCGCTTACCTGCAAAAATGGCTCTCGTTAGGTGATTCCCGACTTTGGCACCTCCGACGAGCAAGTCAGTAGTTGTGTTGAATTGTTGTTGCCTCCCCCTAACCGGATGCTGGCCAGGGGCATTTATATTATTGTTCGAGGGTTGATTGCACGTGGATTCAACGTGGCGACTGATCCTCGGGGGATGAGACGGTACTGTACGATCGTTGTCCCGGGACGTGCGGGACGACATTAGATGACACCGCCCTGAGCTTCCGAGACGAGACATGTCAAACAGTGCCTTTGTGACTTAGCGTGTGGGGGTGCTCCCTTGTCGACCTGACTATAATGCGACGTGGCATCAATTATGACATGTCTTGGACCCAAAATATATCTTATTATTATGTAAATATTCCTACATTCTAAACCTAAAACTGTGATGATTGATGGCTAGGAAATGAGTACTGTTGATAACGATGCAGTCCTATTTGCGACTCAACCATGCATCACGATTCCGATTCCAAACTTACAATTGTATTGCGGTACGACCATGGCATGACGTCGTCCAGGAAAAGGGCTGAGTTAGGTATGATGTTGCTGCACTCGTCCTCTCACCACGTCATGATATCGTACGTACGTGATGATACATGGACAGCATCATGTATTGCGCCATTGCCATATTGCCGATGAAGCCGGTACACACGTCTTTTGGACTCATGTGGAATCTTCATGATGAGTGTTGACCCGATTTATTCTGATAGATGGTGACACTGGGAGTATATAAAGTTTTGATTTTTTCTTTTATTTCTCAATCTTAACACCCATGAAACCTCAATTTAATATCAAAATGATGAGATTGATTATTGATTTTATCAAAGTGGATAAGGTGGAGTGTTTGATTCGATACATAAAATTATGTGCAACATAAGTATAGGCACACAGTTGTTAATAATTGATAATTCTATACATTAGATTATTGTTATCTTTTATGCACCATTTAATATTATGTTGGTTCTAATTGATTCAAGTCTGGATAATGATTCAGATATTTAAGATTTTCTAAATATATTAGTAAATCATTGTACTTTTGATAAGTTTTAGATCTGCTGAATCCAGTGTTTTTAAATAAATACATCATTAATATGTAAGAGATATAATGTTCCACAAAACTCTCATAAATCATCTGTAACAACAAAACCAAAGTTAATAATGATTAAAGTTACAGATTTACTATATACCGTGGAACAAAATACATAAAATCAAATTACATTCTGAAAATAAGACAAAGTAACTTTAGAAGATGATAAAGGAGAAACCATATAGGAATAACGATAGGTCATATTATTCTATTTTTACCCTTTTGCTGTATAAACAAACAGTACTTTGTTTTACGAAAAAGTATAGTGTCTTTTTAATCCTCAAATTGGCAAAAGGAATTTCAACTTAAAGGTTCAAATTGGTTCCATGTTATTTTAAAATTATTTATTGTAGGTAAACTCATATGATCTGATCTCTTAAGAATGAGTCTCAAAAAAATATTCTAAGGATAGATGATAATACTGGGGGCTTATAAGGTCTTATTTTTTTTATTTCTTAATCGATGTAAGATTAAATATTTTTTATCGATGTCCGTGATCTCTTAATTTAATACCAAAATGATAGGATTGATTATGAGTGACATCTTTATTAGCCTAACTCGAACTCATACGACATGTGTAGAAGCCCAAAGATTATTAGGAGGATAATACTAAGAATTATCTGCTCACTTGATAATTGACCTACCAGAGAATCAAGTGCGGCGCTCGATCTGATCCCTTCGACACTCGAGTTAGGATCGAAGTAGAAAGTAAAAACACAAGCGATTGAAAGTTGATGCATGTTTCTATAACTTATTAAGAGTCGGATGATACATGTAACCTTTCTATGTATTCATTACGATCTCAATCCAATGATTATCTATCGTATTATAAAAATATCCTCCAGGTGTCAACATGGGGATCTTATAACTTAAAACTTGATCGGATCCTTTAAACTTCTATTAATTCTCAATATCAAGGAGACTCGTTGGATACTTCCTAGTGTAATCGTTTGCAAGGTCTTGGACTCAATCTCCTAGCTTTGGATCTCAAGTAGAGATGGACCTAGAAGTAATCTTTATTAGATTTGGATCTCATCCACATATTAACCAATCGATTGAACATGTGTCATCGCTTATGCGATCGAGATGCAAAGTTTGTCGGCTAAGGGTTCAAACGAATCTTTTTTCTAAATTTTTAATTTTTTTTATGTATACGTTAGTTTTTCCTTTACCGTAATAAATTTCCTAATAAATCACTAATATATGTGAGATATAATGTCCCATAAAATTTGCATAAATCATCTGTGATAGCAAAATAAAAGTTAATAAAGACTAATGTTACATATTACTACATACAATGTCAAAAAATAGAAAACACACTAAAATGAACATCCATTAATTTTTATATAGAAGACGACGTACAAGAACAAGTTTACAGAAAAGCAAATTACATTCTGAAAATAAGATAAAGTAACTTTAAAACATGATAAAGGATAAACCATATAAGAATAATAATAGGTCATATTATTCTATTATTTGACCTATTTGCTACATAAACAAACACGTAAAGATTTAGAATAAGAAATACTCCTGAAAGAATTATTACCAACACGCCCACCACAATCTTCGTGCAGATGGCAACAGCCCTTGTGGGGCCTCCGTGGCTTTCTCCGTCTCCATCTTTCTTCTTCCAGCATCCGCCTTTGCGCAACAAGCACCTGATCGCTCTAAAGCACACCCAAACCATGAAGAGACTGAGGATTCCGAACCAGCTCAGGAGAAGGATGCCAGTGTAGGGCGGATTAGAAAATACTCGCACAATGGCGGCCGAGAATGCTAATGCCGTCGAGAACACCGCCAGCCATAGAATCCACTTTAGGATTCCCATCACCATTTTAGTCTGTCTGGGCACACAACATATCAACAAGAGGATGATGCTCAAGGATGAAAACAACGCGAACATGTCGAACAGCAGGAATAACCTGAGACCATGTTTTAGAACTGCCTCCCCTTCACTTGAACTCCCATCAAAATTGACTCCTGTATTGGGGGGAGTCGGCCCACCATCATCTTTCTGCTTAAACCCACCAGGGGGGTTTAGCCCAGCTTGGAATGTGACGGTGGCGATCAACGTCGCCACCAACATTAGTGTTGCTGGTTTGTTGTTGTACCTTTCTTTAAGTTCAGACAATACTTTTCGGGGGCTGCGGTCATCCTTAGAAGGTCGAGCCTGGCGTCGGAACGGGTTCCAACGATTTGGTCGGCTTCTGTGTGACGCGACAGTGGCAGAGGCTCTGGCATCACTCGGTGACGATTTCGGCTGAGTCTTCCCTTCTTCTGCGGCGGTTCTTCCACCTGCTGCCCGAATCAGTTCTCCCAACAATAGATCTCCATGTTGGAAGGGTGAATCCAGTAGCATATCAAGGACGGTGTCGCCTCTCATGTTTGTGGCGTTAACTTCGATACCTCGCCTTCCCAGAAGCAACTTCACGGTCTGCATTCATTCGAGCTATGTGTCAGAATTAACGTTGCACACATGACTTTTTGATTCTTATGATATTAAAGATCGTATCTATTAACGATAAAAGATGTAATTCTCGGATAGATGTGTCTTCCTAATGAATATATATTAATTTCAAATTAATATTTTGATGAAAGACATCTTTTGTCACTATAAATTTTGGAACATGATCCTCTCTTTTCATCCATAGCATATGTCAAAACAAGGGAAACTAGAATTATGTCAAGGTTTTTTTTTTCAATTAAAGTTGATTTTCTTAAAAAAAAATTAAATCTAAAGATCATGAGATTTATGTTGTGCACAATGATGTTTTAGTTGTGCAAGAATTAAACTATTTAGATATGGTATCAGAGTCATGATTTAATATTTATAATTTTTATTTTTGAATTTGTTTATCTTATTATCGTATCAAATTATGTTTTTATTATTTAATATTTATAATCTAAGAGTTATTGATTTTATTCCCAGAATTGTAGAAACTAGGAATGCTAGATTCATTGAAATAGATAAAATAAGTGAGAGTGGTGAATCACGAAATACAATTATTTAAAAAATTCAAATAGAGGTAGCTTTACTAGTAACTTCAATGTTGTTGTTCCCCCAAACTGTTAAACAATTTGATAATGTTCAAGAGCAATAAATAAATAAATGATCAACCATTCCATGATGAAATAAACATCAATCAGTCTATAACAAGTCAATCACAAATAATAATATTAAGAATATCTCAAAATAAAGGAGTTCTATTATTTCTAATAATTATGTGGTCTATTTACCAGAGTCAAAATTGACTTAGTTATATATGATGGTCCAGTTTTATTTTATAGGCCATTGAAACTATAATTTCTAAAAAAATAGGTTAATGCAAGAATTAAAATCTATGAATGAAAATCAAGTTTGAGACCTTTGATGAATTACTTGAATGATGTAAAAAAGTCAATTATTAATAGGTTTTTAAGATCAAATTGTACTTGAATGATAATATATACCGGGTCATGTGCTAAAGGTTTCACTAAAAAAGATAGCATTGATTATATAAAAAATATTTTATTTAATTTTCAGAAAAGATTTTTTCAAATTTTTTATGATCTTAGCTTGTTATAACTTAGAGTTACACCAAATAGATATGAAAAAAGATGTTTCTAAATGAGAACTTGGAGAAAGAAATTTACATCTACCAACCTAAAGGCTTTCCAATTAAAGGGAAGAAACACATGATATATAAACTTAAGAAATTAATATATGAAATTATACAAACTTCTGGACGATGATATCTTAAATATAAAAAATTCTTTACATTTATGAAAATACTGTTGATCTATGTACATATATGAAGGTTGGTGAGAGTAAGTTTATTTTTTGGATTGTAAATGATGATGATATTTTGCTTGCTTGCTGTTAATGATCTTGGCTTATTATATGAAATAAAAAATATCTTTCTAAAAACTTTAAATTAAAAAATATGAGAGTGGCAACTCATGTGATAGGAATTAAAATATTTTAAGATCGATCATAAGGATTATTGGGATTATCTCAGAAAAAATATATTAATAAAATTTTAAAAAATTTAAGAAAAAATTATTTAGGAGGAATTATTCCAATTTGGAAAGGGGATAAATTTACTTTATGCAATGTTCAAAGAATAAATTTATATTAGGTCAAACATCAGTTTTGCTATTGGAATATTGGGCAGATATCAAAGTAATTCTAGATTTGACTATTCAAAAGCTATAAAGAAAATTCTAAGATACTTATATACTCGCTTATAGGAGATCAAATAATCTCAAAGTAATTGGATGTTTAGATTCAGATTTTGGTAGATGTGATGATATAAAAAAATAACACTTGACTTTTTGTTCCTTTTAGTTGAGGAGCAATTTGGTGGATGAGGGCACAGCGGTCCATCATTCCTACATTCATTATAGAAGTTGAGTTTGTGATATTATTTAAGGCTACAATTCAAAAGCTCAAATCTAGTTTTCATAATTTACTCTTTAAAAAAAATTAAAACTTTATTATAATAATTTTGTAATAGTATTCTGCTTTAAAACTGTGTGCTATAAGGGTGCTAAACATATGAAAATGAAATATTTAGCGGTGAAAAAAAAAGTTTAGAAACAAACAATATTAATTGAACATATTAGCATTGCCCTTATGATTATAGATCCATTAACGAAAGGATTATCACCCAAGATATTTATTGAACATGTTAAAAGAATAAGCACTATTAGACATCATTATTAATATTATGTCATATTCATAAATGATTATTTAATATGATATTTTCATCGAGAACTTATTTCAAATAAAGGGGGTAAGGGAGAAAAACTAGAATTCTATTTATCTGAGTTGATTTTTAGGAGATTTTAATTTCTCAAATGATATCCAATTTATCAATGGATCAATATATGTTTTTAAATTATTATTATTTAATTATTAAATCTAAATATTATGAGATTTATGTTATACTATGATGTTTTATTTGTGTCTGAATTTAATATGAACATGAAGCTCCTTACTATTTCCATTTGCTTTTCGTGAATGAAATGCAAAAACACCTGGTGAAAAGAAGAAGACAAATTCATTTCCTCTACTTGGGATCAGGAATACCTACTTGGAGCTGTTTTCTGGCCACAGCAAGGTGCAGGACGGTGTTGCCTTTCGCATCTCCAGAGTAGCACAATTACAGTGTAACACTGTACACTGAAGCATGTTTCGTTTGATAGCGGTCCATGTACCGATATGTCATCGGATTGACACGTACCGTCCATACCGGGTTATCATTCGAAATTACATACCATGCTATATACTTTGTAAAAATAAAATAAAAAACACATTAAAATGAACTTTCATTAATTTTTATATAGAAGATGACATACAAGAAGAAAAAAAAAGCAAATTACATTCTGAAAATAAGATAAAGTAACTTTAAAAGATGATAAAGGATAAACCATATAAGAATAATGATAGGTCATATTATTCTATTATTGACCCTTTTCTTATATACATAAACACTGATAAATTTATAAAAAGAAATATTCCTAAAAGAATTATAATCAACACGCCCACCACAATCTTCGTGCAGATGGCAACAGCCCTTCTGGGGCCTCCGTGGCTTTCTCCTTCTCTATCCTTCTTCTTCCAGCTTCCACCTTTGCGCCATAAGCACCTGATCACTCTAAAGCACACCCAAGCCATGAAGAGACTAAGGATTCCGAACCAACTCATGAGAAGGATGGTAGTGTAGGGCGGATAGAAAAATATTCGCCTAATGGCGATCGAGAATGCTAACGCCGTCGAGAACACCGCCAGCCATAGAATCCACTTTAGGATTCCCATCACCGTTTTCTTCCGTCTGGGCACACAACATATCAACAAAAGAATGATGCTCAAGGATGCAAACAACCCGAACATGTCGAACAGCAGAAATAACTTGAGACTAGAAGTGTAGGGGGAACCAACATCATCTTTCTGGTTAAACCCACCAGGGGGGTTCAACCCAGCTTCGAATGTGATGGTGGCGATCAACGTCGCCACCACCATTAGTGTTGCTGGTTTGTTGTTGTACTTTTCTTTAGGTTCAGACCAATTTAGTCGGCTTCTGTGTGAGGCGACAGTGGCAGAGGCTCTGGCATCACCCGGTGAGGATTTCGGCTGAATCATCCCTTCTTCTTCTGCGGCGGTTCTTCCACCTGCTGCCCGAATTAGTTCTCCCAACAATAGATCTCCATGTTGTCTGGGTGAATCCAGCAGCAAATCAAGGGCGGTGTCGCCTCTAATGTTGGTGGCGTTGGCATTGATACCTCGCCTTCCCAGAAGCAACTTCACAATCTGCATTCATTCGAGCTATGTGTCAGAATTAACGTGGCACACATGACTTTTGATTCTTATGATATTAAATGATCGTATCTATTAACGATAAAAGATGTAATTCTCGGATAGACGTGTCTTCCTAATGAATAGATATTAATTTTAAATTAATATTTTGACGAAAGATATCTTTTGTCACTATAAATTTGTAACATGATCCTCTCTCCATCCTTGGATCATATTTTCATCGATAGCATATGTCAAAACAAGGGAAACTAGAATTATGTCAAGGTATTTTTTTCAATTAAAGTTTATTTTTATTAAAAAAACACTAAATCTAAAGATCATGAGATTTATGTTGTGCACAATGATGTTTTAATTGTGCAAGAATTAAACTCTTTAGATATGGTTTAGATGTGTTTTAATTGTGTGACCTTATGCAATGTTCAAAAGAATGAATTAGAACAAATGAAAAGAATTCTTTATGTATCTATCGTGGAAAGTTAAATGCATGCCCAAACTTATATCAGGTCAGACATCAGTTTAGCTATTGGAATATTGGGTAGATATCAAAGTAATCCTAAATTTGACCATTGAAATGTTATAAAAAAAATTCTAAAATATTTGGGAGGAATGAAGTATTATATAATCACTTATAGGAGATCAAATAATCTCAAAGTAATTGGATGCTGAGATTCAAATTTTGCTAGATGTGTTGATTTAAGAAAATAACACTTGACTATTTATTCATTTTAGTTGGGGGAGCAATTTCATGGACGAGAGGGCAAAACAGTCTATCATTCCTACATCCATTATAGAAATTGAGTTTGTGACATGCTTTAAAGCTACAATTCAAATCTTGAGCTCAAATCTCGTTTTCATGATTTACCCTTTAAAAACAATTAAAACTTTATCATGATAATTTTGTAATAGTATTCTTCTTTAAAAACGAGTGCTATAAGGGTGCTAAACATATGAAAATGGAATATTTAGCGGGTGAAAAAAAAATAGAATTAAACAATATTAATTGAATATATTAGCATTGTCCTTATGATTACAGATCCATTAACGAAAGGATTATCACCCAAGATATTTATTGAACATGTGAAAAGAATAAGCACTATTAGACATCATTATTAATATTATGTCATATTCATAAATAATTATTTAATATGATATTTTCATCGAGAACTTATTTC
Organism: Musa acuminata AAA Group; assembly: GCF_036884655.1. Classification (NCBI taxonomy): domain Eukaryota; kingdom Viridiplantae; phylum Streptophyta; class Magnoliopsida; order Zingiberales; family Musaceae; genus Musa; species Musa acuminata. Next base: position 3,285,599 of record NC_088337.1, on the reverse strand, counting down.
AAATAAAGGGGGTAATGGAGAAAAACCAGAATTCTGTTTATCTAAGTTATTTTTTAGGAGATTTAAATTTCTAAAATTATTAAATCTAAATATTATGAGATTTATGTTGTACTATGATGATGTTTTATTTGTGTCTGAATTTAATTTGAACATGTAGCTCCTTACTATTTCCATTTGCTTTTCGTGAATGAAATGCAAAATACTTGTATCTTTTTGCTATGACAAGGCTGTGTCTCAAGATGTACGGGACGTATAAAAACCTTGTGAAGAAGAAGAAGAAGACATTTAAATCTATTTCCTCTAATCGGGATCAGGAATACCTACCTGGAGCTGTTTTCTGGCCACAGCAAGGTGCAGGACGGTGTTGCCTTTCGCATCTCCAGAGTTGAGTAGCTCATCGTTCTCATCCGTTCTGTTCAGCAAGAACTGCACGGTCTCGAAGCTGTTTGATTTCACAGTAAGATGAAAGATGGAGTCACCTTGCGATGTCACAGCTCGCGCGGACTCCGGGCACGCATCCAGTAACACAGTCAATACATCAAGCCTGCCTCGTAAGGCTGCAGTGTGGGCCGGCATGAAGCCATCGTTGTCGGTCGCCAAGCAGAGATTGGCAGCGGCTGCGTACTGCAGCAGCTCGTTCACCACGGATAAGTGGCCTTGGGCAGCGGCCAGGTGCAAGGCGGAAAGGCCTTCGCGGTTGCGGCCATGCGCGAGCTCCGGGTTTACGGTGAGGATCTCCCGGACCAGGTCGGAGTGGCCGAGCGATGCAGCGATGTGGAGGGGGCTGTCCGACAGGTGAGCCGCGGCGATGGCTTGCCTGTGGAGCAGGAGCCGGTCTTCTTGTAGCGAACGACGAAACAAAGTGAGGTCTCCCGCATAAGCTGCTTCCTCTAGTCTCGGATCCATGCTTAGTTACGCACACACACACACTCTCTCTCTCTCTCGATTTGGTCACAAACAACTCGAAGTTAGGACGCCTATATATATGCTAAAAATCTCGAGCGATTCCTCCCGGTCGGTCTTCTTGGTCGTGTCTCCATCAAGACGCCGGCCTTGTTGAAGAAGCCGTCTCCAAAACGGAAGTTGCTTCCTCCGGTCATGCATCCCATTGGTCTGGAGTTGGTAGAATACTTTTTCTCAGCTTGCTTTCTCGTTCGCCGAAACTACCAAGGGAATGAAGTGAAGCTGGGCCAGTCGATGTGCGGTATTTGTGTTTGAGAATGTTGATGAAACAAGATGGACTTATGATATATAGCTTTTCCTAAGTTTTCTTCACGTAGAAAATGACAGACACGACCGATCCATATGATGATAGTGTCCCTTAATATCCACCTACAGAAACCCGAGTAAAAGGGCAGGACAAAATTAATAAATTATATAATTCTATCTATTTAGACTTTTGTAGCTCTTTCTCATCAACACTTACAGAACGTAAGTTCATTTTTTGGAGTTGTTTCAACGAAAGAAAAGAGGGGAAGAAAATTTACTAAGTCCATATATTAATTGCAATCATAGCTATAAGAGGTTACTAATTCAAATGTACGATAGGATTGGCGTCGACTTGGATTTTGTTGTTGTTGTTGTTGTAATTCTCATTTAATGATGATGTTACTTGAGAAGAAAACTTGATTTCCAAGTTTGCTGGGTCAACAAGCAACTTGGTCCTTAAGGAAGAAGCATTTCTTGCAAATTAACAATCGAGTGTTGTACAAATACCGAGGAACTTTGTATATCTTCATTTGTTTGTCTCTTAGATTTGTAAATAGTCAAGGTGTGTTTTGAAAGATCCACCTCGTGATTATTTATTATTATTATTATTTCAACTCATTTTAATTTATTGATAATATAGGACTACCAATCTATTTATAAACATACATTTTTGTTTTAGAAATTTCTCCCAGTATAAATAGGGAAAGATAAATGAATAAATATACTGATAATCTAATAAATGATCAAATCTAATTATATAATCAATATTATATATGATATGAGAGATATGACATATAGACGATTATCGAGACATCACTCAAATTGGGCCAACACCCTATTTTCATCTATCTAGTTATATGCCATGAAGGATTTAATTTTATTAGGTCAATAACATAACATTAACGTTGACTCAAGTCATTTAGTTGATATGCAGATTCAATCCCATGAGATTTGTTATATAATATTGAATAGATGATTGACTTGATTCATCGTTATATTATGTTCCTCCAGTTCGATGCAAGATCACATAACTCATCGATAGTCGGATGATACACACAATCATTTCTAGTATACACTGTGATCTCAATCCAATCGGTATCTACCGCATCATAAAAAGATCTTGTATGTGCATTCTTAGAAACTTTTTGCTAATACAATGGTAGTAGAATGATAATATTTTTTCATTATAATTTTTATTTTTTTTGCTTTTGTTTTTGAGTTTTTTATTTTTTTTTATTTCTTCGTTAGAAATCATATGCCATCGATGGTCATCGGGTCCCGATCCGTCACAAAAGTGTATATGTTCTTCATTTTCACTTGCACAATAAACTCAGTTCTTCTTCATACATATTGGACATTAACTCGGATTTCATTCATATATTAAAATTAAATTGATTTTCATGAGAGGAGATATTAAAATAGATTAGGTCATTTTCTAACCATCTAAATTTATAAGATCTTTGGTCATTCAATTCAATCCTTAATGCGCACATTTTATTTTATGATTTCAGACAAGAGGGAGTAAATGTTGCTCTCTTGTTCCTTCAATTCTATCTTCTTCTCTTACGCTTACAGGCTTACACTTAGAGGCGACGAATCCATTCGATAACTATTGCATTTCGCCTTGGGAGAAATGACCCCTTCCGCTTAAACTAAATCAACTTAAGGACACATCGCTACTGCTCTGCAGATCAAAGTCAACGGTGGGAGTTCAAGGAAGCAAAGCTCGAGGCAGTGGATCCACTACTAACTCCATCAGCCGCCGGATTCCCTCGCTGGGTTGCAGCAGAAAGTTCAATCTGCTACTAAATGCTCGACCAAGGAGAAGGGAGGTTTCATGGATTCCAGTTGTTTTGTTGACCCAGCCAATTCAAAGCTGCTGCTTCCACGTCGTAGTAGACATCGACGTGCCCGCTTTCCTCGAACTGAATCGAAGTAGCTGTAATGTGGTTGCGTCGAGTGCAATAAGAAAGGCTTCTTCTTCTTCTTCCCCTTCTCCTTCTTTAGGTCTGATGTGACCTTACAGAAATCGTCGTATGGTGCGTTGATGGCGTTGGTCCCTGGGGACGAAGCGCAGTGGTCTGGGAAAAAGAGCCAAGCGGACCACTCTACAGCAGTAGAGATCATGCACACCGTCCGGCGCATGACAAGGAATGTGGACGGCACATCCCTCCGGCGTGTCATAAAAAACCATCCCTCCCTCCCTCTCTCGATATACAGCGACAGTGTTATTAAATTGGTCAATGCTTTGACCGTCCGTACCGCATCTTTGCACTCTCTCCCTCTGTGTCTTCTCGCTCTCAATCAGTTTGTCTCGTTCATTATTCTAATTGGGATGCACTATTTGCATTTGTTCATCCAATACGTACCCATCCAAACACAAACAAACTCTTTTAGTTTATTATCTTTCCAAGAGTACTAATTACATGAATAATATTTCTTAGATGCAAAAGTAGAATAAATGTATATTATTATAAAAGTAGAAGAAATTGCAAAATTATTATATTAAGATATATTTTATCTAAGAGTTATTGTCATTTTTTTTTCCACGTATAATTTCGTACATTTGCGGGCGATTGGGTCAAACCGAGCGGTCCACGCGGGACCCGCTGCAATTTTGATCACCGCGTGCATCCCTCCCGAAGCAGGCAAACGCGAATCACGACGCCGTTAAAACACTCGTCCTTCTTGTCCCGCGCAGATCACCGGGACGTGACCACACCATGATCCGGTGACATCACCCGCCGAATTCTGACGCGACGGACGGTCCTGATGACATCTCATGCCAAACGGTACGCTTCCCATGCAAAAAAAGACCCTACGCGTACCCTGCCGATATGGCCGTCTCCCACGGCCTCACAGACCCACGCCTGCACCTGCCTCGTCACTGTACCAACCGTAAAAACCTCGTCGGTCCCACAACCCCTTTAGCTGAGACAGGCCGCAGTTTTTGTTTCGTTCCACGTACACAGACAAAGATTTCTTTTTCCTTGTTTTGTTGCCTTGTTTTCTCGTGGAGGAGTAGGTAACGTTGTGTTCCACAGCCTACTCTTTCACCTTCTTTCAATCCTCTCACAGCCGGAGGTGAGCTGTTTCCCTCTTCTTTACCGCGGCGGTGTAAATTAATTTACGCACATACCTCGACATTAATTACCCGTCTCAATGCCCCCAAACACCTGCAGAGTTTCCAAGGACGAAAGCGCCCCCCTCCTACTCGCTTCAATTTCCTGTAGCAATTAGACGTTGAAATCATCATCATATAAACTCTGATGGTACTTCTCTTCAACCTCCTGTGCATCTCAAATCAATCATATTGGACAGAAAGTCTTGGGAGGAAGACATTGTGGTAGCTGTTGTTCAACAGCATGCATGATCGGAGGCAATGGTTCTCGGAGACCAAGCAAGTGCTTGGTTGGATTCATCACCACCTAACAATGTATCAAGATCCGCTGCTGTACTGTTCCAGTACACCGATCTAATTGCTATGGTTTGGGGAGTGTGAGGAATTCTTTGCTAGATTTTGTTATGGGTGCAGAACTTTTGGAGGAAAATCTGGGAATTACTGAAAGGTTGTTCCGACGTAATTTCCATGAAAGAAGTGGAGTTCATAGAGAGTCTACCCTATGCGTGGTGTAGGTCCGGTAGATCTCTTTGTAGGTCTTCCATGGAGTAGGCTGACAAATGTTGGAATACTTCTGACAGAAAGGAGAGTAGAGAGAACAATTAACACCAAGTGGTCTGAGCAACTTGGGAAGCAAGGGACAATCTCATTTATTAGAGCAGACTTCTCGCGTCTGATAAGATGGAATTGAAGGACATTGAAGAATAATATGATGAGAAGGTGAACTGTTGCTATAACATTCCACAGCAGCAGGATAATGTTGTGAGAAGATGGCAGAAGCTTGAGGCAGCATGGATCCAAGTTAGTGAAGGTGATGAACAGTGATATGGTGGTGAGGGTTTATGTTTCTTGCTGCTCTGTTCACCAATTAATAGGAGAAACGAAAGGGGGGAAGACGATAGAAAAGAAGGGTAGATGCATGTTGTCCGAGGAGAAGTTGGTCAATTGGATCAACGAAAATGTGCATGGAATGGGATGGAGCATGAGAAAAGAAGAGGCGGAGAGGGGGGGTGCGTTGGGGACTGGGAACAGCAGTACCAACGCCCAACCACACCAACGCTGTCGTTTTAGAACAGCGGCTTGTGTTCTTTTACCGAGGCGGAAAGAGAAGTGGCCGCCTCGGGTCTTGTCACCGAGCTCGCATAGGGGATCTCCAATGGCCTTCCATTTGTTTGTATTCAACCTCAGTTCGAAGTGATCATCTGTTGATAAATAAATAATAAAAGAGACATCTTTTTTCCTTTCTTTTGTTTTGTTTTGTTTTGGGTTTGATTGCTGCTGCTGCTGGTTATTGCTGGTGTGATTGGTGGTAGGGCAGTGGAGGTGATGGGAAGTAATGGAGGGCAATAATAATAATAAACCTCTTGGTTGCGCCATTGAAGGCAGGCTTGGCCATCCTCCCCTGCTTCTCCTTTGGCAACAACACAGCCAGAGCTCCTCCAGGGGGCCAGCGCAGGTCGACGTCTCCTTTTCCCTGCTCCTCTCCCCGTCTCCCCCATCCCCTGCTTTCCGCTCCGCCTCTCCACTCTCCTGTCGTATCACTCTCCTGTAGCTCATGGCGAACGTGATGGGGCGAGTTACTGCTGCTCGAGCGCACTGACACACCACTCCTACTCTTCCTAATCCGCATTGAAGGCCGGTCATCTGCTGCGAAGAGGAGCCTAGGGAGCATTATGGTATGTGTTCGATCTCTCCTGTAGTGGGTTGGGGAGGGGGAAAGATTGGGACTTGGTCTATTCTCCCGTCTGATTTCTTGGAGCAGGTGGGGTATTCGAGCAGCATGCCGGGCTGGCTTGAGGCGATGCTGGGGGAGAAGTTCTTCAACCCTTGCATGATCCACGAGACGTCGAAGAAGAACGAGAAGAACATCTTTTGCCTCGACTGCTGTTCTAGCTTCTGCCCTCAGTGCCTTCCTCCTCACCGCCCCCACCGCCTCCTCCAGGTACTCCACCCACTCCACTCGTTTCTCTTTGCTCTGCGTCACCAAAAAAATCCAATCTTCACACTCACTGATGATGTTTTTTGTTGGGCTTGGCGTGTAGGTTCGCAGGTATGTGTACCACGACGTAGTGCGAGTTGACGATTTGGAGAAATTAATCGACTGTTCTTCCGTCCAGGTAAATCGAAACCCAACAAAATTAACGAAAAAGATGCAATTTTGCTCTTTTTTGGACGTCCACAAAGAAGAGACTTGTGTTGACGAGATTCAATTCTGCTGTTCTATCGATCGACCGAGTTGTTGTTTTTGGCCTTCGCAGTCGTACACCACGAACAGCGCGAAGGTGGTGTTCCTGAACGAGCGGCCGCCGAGCCGCCCGTTCCGGGGCTCCGGAAACGCCTGCCTCTCCTGCTACCGCCCGCTCCAAGACCCCTACTTCTTCTGCTCCCTCTCCTGCAAGGTATCGTGAGATTGGAAACCATGCACGCGTAATCGAAATGAGATCTTTAATTTGTTTGTTGTGGCTGTTAATTAATGGAGAACAGGTGAAGGAGCTGCTGCGGAGCGAGGGCGGGCTGTGGAAGGAGCTGCGTGAGTGCGAGTACCTGCCGCTATCGTGCGAGCTGGACGAGGGGCAGCTGACGCCCGACTCCATCCTCGAGTCCGCCTCCGCGACCTCCTCGGCTTCCAGTGGCGGAGGGGCGGCGGCGGCGACGCCGGTCGCCGCGGGGACCGAGGCCGCGTCCCGGAGGAAGAAGCGGACCGGCGCCGGCTCCGGCTCCGGCCGCCGCGGTGGGGACCGGGCTGCCTTGCCGGAGATGGCGAGCCGGCGGAAGAAAGGGGTGCCCGTCCGAGCTCCGTTGTTCTAATTTCCAAACAAGGAGGGAAATTGCGGAAGGAAGGTGAAATCTTTGACCCGATTTTGTAAACCAATCCATGGGTCAAATTCATGTTCGACTTCGGAGCCAACATCTCTCTCTCTCTCTCCTCGGGTTTTGTTTGCATTTGCATCGTTGAAATCAAAAGGACTTGTGCGTTTCTTGTTTTACTCGGAATCAACTTGTGGGATGAAGACAAAGTTTTGATGATCCACTGTCGTTGTTTGACGAGAGAGTCGCAGCGGCAGCTTTAATTCGAAAAAGAGGAAGGGGCGGGTCAGGCTTTGCGCCCGCCTCCTCGTCCTCCTCTCTGGTGTCTGCTCTGCTCTGGGAGGGTGGGGGGGGCTTCGTAGCAGCGGTTGGGTGGGAACACGAGGAGGAGGAGAGGAGGAGGAGAAGGTAGTGGTCAAAGCGGGACGAACGTAGGAGGGCGGACGAAGATGGAAAAGAAGCCAAAAGCGTGCATGTAAGACTGCTTGATGGGTCCCACGGAGGAAAAGAAAGGGTGGGCTACTGCTTTGCATGAGCCTTTCCCGGCTTGTCTTCAGCCCAGCCACAGGAATATGCCATCTGAAATATCAGATCTTATAGTTGATATCTACATTATATTTACTATAATTTATTCATTATATATATATATATATATATAGACAATCCGGATACGATAATGTCAGCTGGGCATATGATTAATATGACTTTCTTAAAAAATTATTTTATTAAGATAATTATATGGAATGGGCCAGATGATGCTGGACATTCTGAGACCTGATGAAGTTGGGCCTTTGCTAACACCAAGAACTTGAGAAGTTGCTGATTGGAAAATTGGAAAGGGCTTCATTTTGTACTTATTTATTGGATGATTTCGTCAGAAAAAAACTTGATTTCAAGAAAAATGATGAAGAGATTTATGTCATTAGGATTTGGCGGCGTGTGTCGGATGACTTAGCAGCAAAATATTATTTTAAAATTAAAAGCAACTTATCATTCCTTTACTTTTCGATAAAACAACAATAGGAACAAAATGTTAGACAAGTGAAAAGTCAATTTTTGATGGCATAATTACTTATTTAAAATTGATTTTAATGCAATAAGAATTCACTAAAGATAAATTAATATATGATAGAGAATATTCTGGCACCGACCACATGTTGTCAATTGGTAACCGCCATAGAGTCAACATGGAAGATAGGCTCGACTCCCATCTGATACAACAGAAAATGGTCAAGATGATGGGTAGCACTCTTCCGGTTATACCTTGCTAGCTCTGCATGGCATAGGATTACATGGATCGATACTATGCTACAGGAGCCCAGACTCACACCACACGAGGTGCGGGCAATCCTTACCGATCGTAGCCCCCTTCTATCGACTCCATAAGTATAAAAATTGATTTTTGATGCTTGAACAAGGACCAGACTCTCACATCCGAGGGGTTGAGTCGAGAAAGTCCCTCGATATTAACCTTTTGTGCAAGATCCCCGAGAAGACTAGAACCGGCCTAAGCTCCAAGCCATCTCAACCAATACATCCCCAACAATAACCCCCTCGTCTAGTCGTCGCGAGGGCCATTTAAACAGCTACAACTCTGTGCCTCCTCGAGATATAATCGAATCGTGTCGATCCATCCACGATTGTTGACATCAGGTAACAATAATATATATATTTTTATAGTAAATTTTGATCGCTAAATTAAGAAATTGATTTGATGTGGCTGTATTTTGAATATTATAGTGTTAGAGAATAAAAAAGCAAAATGATTATATCCCAACTCATCGGAAGACTTGAGCGAAGTAGAAATCCTCTGAGAGTTGAATAACCCTCGAACGATCAAGTTTAGAATCTATTCGCTATTTAAGGGAAAAAAAATCCACATTTAAAATATTATTATTTAAATCAAATCAATTCAATCCTCTATATCATAGATTCCAAATCGAGTGGATAACACATCCATTTCTTTCTATTAACACTTAAATTTCCCTATAAAATATACAATTAATGTTGAAATTGACATCAACCAAAACTGCAGTGGACCCTACACCATATAGAAACGTGGCCAAAAGCAAAATCCACGTCACTCATCCCACTCCTCTTCATTGTCGCCCACCAAGAGGAGCGCATCCTTCCCCTGTTGCATCGCCCGCACACGCCGTTGGATCCGCCGCAGCGCCCCCTCGATGGCTAGATCGATGGCGTCCTTCCTCGCCCGCAGCGCCGCCGAGCTCCCGTGCCGCCGGTACATGACGCCCGGCGCCAGCTCCAGCACCGCCTCCCTCATCCGCCGCTCTCGCGCCGGGGGTATCGCCTCCAGGACGTCCGCGATCCGCTGCCCCCCGAACATCACCTCCTCCTTGGGTATCAGCACGGAGAACTCATCGTACCTGCGGCGCGGTAGGTGCCACCCGAACTGACTCGCCGCCGATGCCTCCTCGAAGAACACCGGGATGCACCCTGCGAGGATGCCGTCGAAGGTGGACCGGCGCGTCGGAGTTTCGCCCGGCGGCTGGAGGCAGAACCGCGCGCGGAGCATGGGGCGCATGAAACGGGCGGGGTCGTGGATGCAGACGCCCCCGGAGCAGTCGACGAGTTCGCAGAGGTCGTGGCGGAGCTCGCACTCGGCGTGGATGCTCGAGACGACGTTGGGTCGGCCGCTCCCGGGAGCGGCCCCGCCGGCAAAGAGCATTAGAGTGGAACGGCGGGAGCGGCGAGCACGGGCGAGCCAGGCGTCGAGGCGAGCGAGGTTGGCGGGGTGGAAGGAGGTCGGGGGCGGGACAGCATGCTCCTGCAGGGACCAGGCGCGGGACTCGAAGGTGAAGACGGTGAGGTTGTAGAATTCGGGTAGGCCGAGAAAGGCGGTACCCCATAGTGGGGTCTGAGCTGGGTCGTTGTCGAAATCCGAGGCGAAGCCGGCAACGGCGAGGAAGTGGTCGTGACCACCGAAGCGGGACCAGATGGCGGACCGATCGCGGCGGATGAGCCATTTGGCGAGGTCGCGGCCGTGAAGGGCGGAGAAGTTCCATTGGGCGGGGGAGTAGAGGAAGGGGAGAGCGGCGAGGCCGGTGTAGTAGGGGACGAAGATTGCGTCAGCGGCGACGGGATCGGCGGTGAGGCAGGGGTACTCGAGCATGCGGCGGTGGAAGAAGAGCTCAAGGAAGAGGGGCTCGGTGCGGTACCAGGAGCGGGAGCGGTTGTGGGTGCGGGGCCCCAGTCCATGGTTCGCGAGGAAGGGGATGATGCTCTTCTCCGGCTGCTCCCGGATCTCGAAGAGGATGGGGAAGTCGTCGCAGGTGGCGAGAAGGTCGGTGTTGAAGCGGCTCGGAAGCTCGCGGATGTAGATCCGGCGGCCGTTGCACTCGGGCCGATCGCTCGCGCCAGAACCAGCGGCGCCAGCTTTCTGCGGGAGGCCGCCCGATCTGATGGCGGTCACGGTGGTCGCCCTGGGATCCCACGCGAGGAGGAATCGGAGGGCGAGGAGCAGTATCGCGAGGGAAACGGAGGGGATAGCCATGAAAATGTAGGCGATGATGGAGTTGTCGAGCGGATTGAACAATTAGGCCGCGATCGGCGTCGCCATTGTGGTGTCATCGGTTGCGGTCGGACGATATGGAAGAGGCAGGATGGAAGAGTCAACGAAGGGAGTGGTGGAGGAGGAGGCATGTCGGGAGTGGTCTCCGCGCGTCGGTCGGTGGAGGAGAGGAGCGCCTGCGGTCCGCACGAACTCCGCCTGCTGCGGTGATCGTGGGAGAGGTGGGCTCGTGGAGGCGAATGATATGAGCTATTGAACGCGAACGACTACGGGTCTTTAAAATACGTGAAATTGAATCATCATCCGTTTCGTGTTTCATTTCTTATGGAGTATTCATAACTATTACAAAACTACTAAAACAACATTGAAAAGATATTACACGAGCATCATTGAAGATTATTTTGTTTGATTACACTGTGGTGTTTTATCCATTGAACTAAAATAAAAATAGGCACTGATGTTGCTATGGTTCCAAAACTCTATCAATTTAAAGCTAAGTTCATTTCTTTTCTTTTCTTTTTCTGAAATGGGATTTTTTTTTTACCAGTGATGAGAGCGAGTTGTGATCTAAGGACTCCTCAATAATCAGACAACTTTTACCAAAAAAATATGACATTTTAGTTTTATAAAGCGTATTATAATTCTAGACAGTCTTAATATAGATACGATAATGACATATACATACCTATATGATATTTATAAGTTCTGTCAAATCTCTCTTACTCTCATAGATGTCTTTTGAAATCCTCCCTTATTCTCATATACATCTTTTGGAATTCACATGCTTCGGAAAGATAAAATTATGCAAGTACCTGCATCGATCAAAACGGATAAAACCGTACGAATATACCCATCACATAAAACTGATAATTCCTCATGATTCTACGGGTCACAATAATGATCGACCGATCAAATTATCCTTTATTAAATACATGCACAGCAAGAATATAGGCAAGTTGAGTAAAAGAACATGCCTACATATGCATGACAAGTTATGCACATATCTGCAGAAGTTGTAAATTTGTCCTGATTGATTTGGCAATAGAAAAAAGGCAAACCAGATGTAGTGAACAAAAAGGAGAATGTTTCTCGAGATGCATTAGTTTAGCTTATAATAATTTTGATCATCCAAGTAATTATTGCTCTTCTTGTACGATTAATTGTTCATGTAGACAGACTTGGCTACAATTTTCCTGAACCTGTTCTACAGGCCCACTCATTTAGATCCACAAATAGAGTCAAAACTACCAAAACCTTCATATCAATTATTCATCCTCTTCACATCACAGACCATGCACATTACAGAAAGAAAGAACATAAGAAGGTTGAGAATGGTGGGTTCAGCATACAGGTGTTTTAGTATCTTTGCATGAGTTGAGCTCAATGGTTGAACCAGACAATGTTGCCTGGCGCAAAAATGTGTTGGTGTGCTTCCACATTTGAGCATAGCATATTGGAATTCTTCATGAGTTGACCAGTACTTCTGAGTACCGTCTTCCAGCCTCAATCCCATGCTTAAGCCATCAACCTGACACGCTACATCTAAGGAAATTATTCATATCAGTCGCACTATGAAGAGTTTCTTCAGGAGTCAAATTATGATCTCATTATGCATCAGTAAACTCATGGTAAAATATCTTTTAACAGCTTCACACACTTTAATCCTTTGTGTTAATCCCATGTTCTTGATGGTTCAGATATTGTTTTCTTCAGCGGCAAGCATTTATGTTTTCTGGACTTCTCATTATAAAGTGTACCATGTGTATGCAAACTTTTGGTTCAAGACTCCTGAGAAATAAAAGAAGGATGGTACAACATAACCATTTAATCAAAATCACCTTTGATTCATCTCATTTTGTTGTATTTGTTATTCTAATTCTTATTTTCAATCATACACTTCATTTCTATATAACCTATCTGTTCTTCCAATTTCTTTCTCAACCATAGTCACTTTAATCATAGCAACATTTCCAATATAATTCGTTTTATTCATCAAATCCTTTTGTTCAAGTTTTATCTTCTCTACGATTCCTATTCTAGTTTAAGAAATAGACTTCCTAACATCGAACTTGTTAAAAGTAATCTCTCATAAATTATTGAGATCTTTTCACCAACTTTATCATTATAATATTTCTGTACATTATGTAGTAGTCTAGAGCTATACATAAGTTGTCATTACCCTGAAGTGCTTACTTACATGAAAATAACAAATTATCTTTGTGAAACAGACAAAGAAAACAATAACAATCTTGATCTTACGATGCTACAGAAATAAAGGTAATGCAACATGTTGGCATAATCAGTTACCTCAAGGATGGACCATGATCATGCTGCTTTTTCCTTGGACTTAGCGTCATATACAAGCCCTACACAAAAGCAGGTTTACTGAGCTTTTACGATTCAGAAAGTACAGTTGAGTGTTCCTATTAAGGAAGTTTTCCAAACTTATATTAATGAAAAAGAGATGGTTTTCATTGATAAATGAACACTTGTAAAATCATAAGTTCTTTGTTGGAGGATATGCACTTCATTTAATTTTGACTTGTAAAAGAGCTTAGACTACATATTATAGGCACAATACTGTTTGACTAAACGTAAATTTGTATTGAATTTTCTCTATACAGGTTAATGAAGCAATAAATGTGCAGGAAAGGTTGTCAGGTCCTCACATTAGTTGTATGAATAGTTGCTCCAGTTGTCATGCTAATCTTTTGATCAGCAACAAGTTCAAACTCCATATGTTGCAGGAAGATGGCAAGAGCCACGATTGCTTCCAGCAAAGCAAATTGATCACCAACACACTTACGTGGTCCTCCACTGAAAGGGATAAATCTAGCAACATTGACAGAGTCAAAAGACAACCATGACGAAATGATCTATCAGCAGCAACAACTTGACAGTTCTCATGACAAAGCTGGAGTAGCCAATATGGCTCAATGAGGTTAATTTACTAGCTATTTTGGATCGTATGAAGTTCATCAAGGAAGTATAGACAAATGGTAGACCTGAAGTCAGTATTTGTCTCATTTGGAATTGGTCCTTCTAAATTGAATCTTTCTGGACAAAATTCTTCTGCCTTCTCCCAAACCTAACAAGTGAACATGAGCATGAAGTAAAATGAACACATAAGTAGTCTAACATATAGAACTCTTTTATATTTTCTAAAAACTGTACCAGATAGAGGGAGAACAAAGGTAAAAGCAGATCATGATGTTGTGGTGACAAATAAAAAATACAAAGTACAGAAAATATAAACAAAGAATGATAAGTATTAAATCTACCAAAGGCAACAGTTTCTCTAAACTTTGGTAAGTGCAGTCCGTCTCATGGGACCCTGTCTTCAAAGTAAAATGCTGCCACTTCAGTAAAAGGAGCTCAACATACAATACAAGAAAGCCCAAATAGGGAAGTGAATAGCAACGTAGCCTCACTTTGAAGAGGAGAAAAAAGACATTCAAAACAAAAAAGTTACCCTGATTAGCAGACTTATTAGCAATTCGTTCAAGCAGAAATCTAAGCAGCACAGGCATGGACATGGGACATGGACATGGCAACATGTCATTTTAAAAAAAATTAGGACATGGACATGGCAAGGACATAAATATTTTTTTAATATATATAATGTTCAATTAATATGAGTTTTATAGTATTTATACCTGAATTTTACAAACTCAGCAATGTGAACAAATAAATATCATCATACAGGTTAAAATAATTAAAATAATCTAAACGTAAGTATCCAAAATAAAGATTGAGTATATCAAATAATATTTAACAATCTTCAGAAATAATTAATATATGTTTCCTTGCAACGATCTCCAAATTTCTCTTTAGATTTCCTTCCCTACGACACCAACGATCCGTCTCCACGCAAAAATCCAAAGTAGATGACCTTTGCGTGAGGGCCACATGAATGCAGCACTACATGCGAGGGCGATGTGACAAAGCACGTGGAAGCAAAGCGGGAGCAATGCCATATCCCACAAGCAGAAATGAAAATAAATAAAAAAGGCATGGCTGTATATGTGTCGAACACATGTCTAGGCATGACAACATTGAATACATGTCCAACATGTGTCAGACATGGACACGTCCACCAAAAGCACGTGTTTGTGCTTCTTAGGCAGAAATTTCCATACTGGCCATGTTGCTCATTGCTAATCATGTTATAGCCAGGTTTTTGGAACTACAGAGAGTTTCATGATCCACACCTCTATATAAACTTGGTGCACGCAAACCAACACAGACATGGCATGCAGGAGCAGAATATCTTATGTAGTGCCAATCCAAGACCATCAGATGCATAATACTTGAGACGGCAATTCTTTATCTCATAACCAAAAGGAAACTTCAGATGAAAGCACAATAATAGAACAGTAAACCTTGGTGTATGGTCAAATCGATTAATTTAGCCACCCAAACTCAAAATGACTATAGAGAAGTTTATTGGAATATTCCCTTTACTCTCTACTTTCTTTCATAAACCTTCCCGGATAATATAAGTGAACTCCTCATAGTACTCCTTCCCTTTGGAAAGGCTTAAAAATTTTGATCTCTACATAAGTGAACCTGTTCTAATTCTAGAAATCTCCACCAGCTGTTGCATGGACATGTGCACAAGAGTCTGATTTAGGCACATCTAGCATCCAACTCAGCAAGTCAAAGAAAGAAACACAGAAAATACAAAATATTTTATTATAAAGTATAAATATTTGATAGAGTGGTAAAACAGGATCTCACTAGAATCAAAACCAAATCCCACAAAAATTGATACCCATTTTCCCCAATTCTCCAGGATCTAAAACTGACCCATTATCTAAGGGAAGATGGAAGGCTTGATTCTCAGCAGTGTGAGACCCAGCAAAAGATTTAATTGAGACTACTTGGAACATCAAGTATTTTATCATTAAAAGGGAGATTATCTGTGTCCTAACACAAGGATGCTTCTTTCCAATAATAGCTTCATAACTTTCTTTCAGATTAAATCTTTAAGATCACCATCAGCAGCAGCATACCTTGTGCTACAACATGTATGCCAACATGATATAGATCGATCATAGGGATAATGTTGGCATCACAAGCAGTACGTCAATAAGACAGATACAGTAATCTTTACATAGCACAATCATCACAACCCCCTACTATCAATATAATGCCCAAAGAAGAAACTCAACAGGTACCAAAAACAGTCTAAGCTGATAAAAGATAAAAGCTTGATGGTTATTAAATGCCCCCACTAGTTTTTATAACAAGAGATATAAGCAACATTGGAATCCAATGCATACCTGTGGTGACCGGTGTATATTATACACGGATATCATTATATCTTGACCAGCATTGACCTTATAATCTCCAGGAAGCACATCATCAACTTGAGCACGCCTTATCAACACCTATGGATCTTAAAAAGTGATGATTTTTGGACAAATAGGTATACCCACAAAATAAAGAGAAAGACATTGAAACATACTGGAGGGTGAGGGTAAAGTCGCAATGATTCATGTATGCATCTCATCAAGTATTTCAGCTCTTTCACATCTTCATATCTAGGAAGTCTTCCTTGTAGAACATTGTCAACCTCTTGTCTTGCCCTCTTCAGAGATGAGGAATCCTTCAATTATTCAAAGCTGAAGAGTCAACATATCTGGAAAAAAATATAATTGACTTAATTGGACTATTGGAAACATAACAATGAGAACCAAGATATAACCACCAAATTCACAATAACATTAGCAAAATCAGCAAATTTCTTTAATGCATGTATACAAGAATGCACAACATAAGAGGAAACTATTATTATTATATTCAGGAAGTCCTCAAGCAGTATATTTGAACCAACAAAGTTAGTCACAATAATGCAAACAGGAAAACTTGGAGTTAAATAAACTATTATTATTATACAACAGATGTCAAGCCCATTCTAGGGTGTGGAAATTCACTCATTCTTCTAACCCTTTATTAATACAATGTCTGAGATCCAAGTTATCTGTACAGTTGTTTAGAACTGCTATTAGCCATTTTTACCAGACAAACACATGCAAGCTTCTGGTACATGGCATTTTCTTTTATAGTAATTAATCTTCTACAGATTTTACTTGATTTTCTAATACTTGCCCAGAAAATATTTTTGTTGGCAGCTATATTTATTGTCATTGCTTCTGCAGTGTAAGACAGAGATAATGAGAAGAGAGTTAGTGTCTTAATTGGAAGTTGTGTTGGAAAGCACATCATATACCCATATGTTTAGAGCAAGGATCTATCTTCAGGAAAGTGACACTGCACAATTTTGTAAGCAAAACAAAAAGCATAAAAAATCTTGTTGAGGATCCTCCTAATGTAGAACCCAAAAGCTTTTCAAGAATTCAAAAGGTTAAAGAAGATAAAAGCTAATGTTCATAAAGCATGAACAAGACAATATAAGTATAATATAGTGAGATTGCTTTTGCCAGGTGTCAATGGACAATGTTGTGGGGAATAGAAATAACAAACAAAGGAAAATTCCAGTATCATCATACAGAAAAAAGAGGATGGATTAGCCGATTAGGTGTACTAGAAGAGTATCACTTAATCCAATTGATGTAAAAAGTAGTTTCCTTGAAACAATCAACATAAATAGGGAATAAAGAAAAAGTAATGGCAACTTCAGTAACGTAGTTTCATTCTGCTGCATGCAACTTTTTTGCTTCATTGCTTATAAGATTACAAAAAAGCAAGAGAAGAAATTCCAGTATACCTTACTTAAAAGATAAAGAGTCCATGTCAATACTGATCCTGTTGTTTCATGGCCAGCAACCAACATAGATAAAAGGTCATCACGCAGTTGTACACTTGTAACCTGAAATACAACAAAAAGAAAGATAAGAAATGAGAACTTTCTTCGGTTATCAGATGACTAAATCGAGGTGGTAAAGATCATGTTAACACAAGGAAGAATCTGTTAACAGTTCCAAGGCCATGAATCATATTCTAGCTGACAATTATCTTGATACATATTAAAGCATAGAATATAACAAGAAATTTAGGATCACCTGTCGAAAGCCAATGAGACAATAAAATCTTAGGTGTGATTGTCAAAAGAAATGTATGATCAAAGACATTTAATTTTGTTTATTGGAGAATTAAAATTGAATCATTACATAAGCTCAAGACCTATAATACATTGTTAAGCACAAGTTATGAAACATAGCTGTACTTCCACATAACAAGGTGAAAAAGGAAAGTTAGTCAAGGTGAAAGTAAAGTTAATACACAGAGTAGTAAACTTCTTCAAACGTTTGACAAGTAAGAAAATCACAAGACTCCAATTTTTCGTTTTCAAATCCTGGAGCTTTCTTTGCTCTAATCCTCCTTTCCACTTAACAGGGATGCAGTAGAGTTTGAAAACAACTGGGAGAAGATAACCAGAATCACCCAATGAAGCCCCTAAAAAGGCTAATTGTGACCTTCACTTGGCCTCTTTCTCAGTAGCATGATCAATCTTTTAACGGACAGTGATCCCTCCAATAGAAGAGAGAGAGTACACAGATGTGTAACCACAAGATGATATAGTATATGTACTAGTTGAGCCTAGCCTCATTTATATTTTGAGCATGATATGATCTGTCCAGTACCAGAGCAGTGTGCCTATACCTAATTTGCATCAAAGATTTTACAAGATTTTTCTTGCTTTATTTGAGAGATCATAGATCAATATACACATAGGATAAATTAGTTATACTCTACACCAAAGCAAGTCCAGAAATCAAAGAAATACAAATGAAGAAATACAATATGCAAAGTGAACAGCACCCACTACTATAACAACAAAAGGGAGAAAAAAAATGCACGCTAAGATTCCCTTAATTTTCTAAAGACAAAAAGTAGCAAGCATAGTTCGCCTTACCGGTCCCCAACTGACTATTGATATGATATATATTGAACTGTACTGACATACCAACACATGGTATGGTGGCGTGTACTGATGTATCAGTATATATCGTCCGTACCAAACCTCTATTGGACCGGTACATACCGCTTGTACCGAGCGGTATGCTGCAGTATGGCAAACCTTGGGAGCAGGTATAGTGAGTAATTTTGAGCACAAGCTTTAGGCTTTGTCAAATGAAGAGTTTGTCAAACAGGATAGGAGCCCTCAAAACAGGCATCAAAGTTTTTACAGTTTAACATAATCATCCAGAAGATATTTTGGTGCATATAGGATTACAAAGGCATAATAAAGATAAGATCATCAAAAAGCATCCATTCAGCTGAATTCTGATATTCATTGGTAATTAGCCCTCCAACATGAAGAACAAAATTCCCTATGTCCAAATATTAAGCAAAGTAACTAGGGAAATTATAGATCATCACTCTGCAAGTAATTTCTTATAATCATTTTTTGGCATATAAAGTTGGATAAAATACCAGCAAAAGCTGCATAACAGAGTTATTAAGCTGAAAGAATTGATACATGATATAAAAAGAAATAATACAAAACAGAAAGCAAGAGTTCCAGTAAGTTTATCCAGGTAAAAGCAAATGAAGCACCAGATATCATCATAAACACAGAAAATAGACTCCAAGAGGATTAAAAACCTCTTCACGGCTGGCTAATAGAAAGCGAAGGATGCTAGGGTCTGTCTCATTTACATACTCTTCTCCTTCAATCTGTTCACCTTCAGCTTCTACAATCTCTTTGCATTTTGTAATGAGTTCTTCAACAGTGTTTCGGATTACAGAAACTGCTCTCTCAGCTTTTACCTGTCTGGGTATGATCTTGCATAGAAAAGAGATCTGCTACACGAACAGTACAATAAAATTTGACAATTGTATACTCTCAGACAAGCAATTAGATAAATAAAGAAGCATGAGAAATGAAACAAGTCTCTTTTTTTCCTTGTTGGAGCTTAACCATGTTAATGCAACAGTAAGCAATTACTTTCCACATAAGAAGGAATTAGAACATGTTAAACCTTTTTTTGGATAAGCAATCCACAATAGACATACTTCTGACTGCCAGTATAGTTCAGATAAAAAGATACTCATCCATCAATGTTTAATTAACATTGGATTCTTCAAGAACTAAATTTCTTAGATCTGAGCAATATCATCTAGTATAACTGAATTTCCATTGCAAATGTTGATCATACATAACTGAAATGGTTAATGTATGATTTTCTATATGCATGAAACTCCATAACATAGGTAGGAAAATGTAGATTGTCAAGTCCCAAGAAATTCGTCTTAGACACAGTTTTCTCCATAACAATGATAGCTAATTGAGGAGAAAAACTGACATGCATTCTACAAGCCAATAATATGTGTATGCTGAAAACTGACCTTACAACAGCCTTCACAGCTCAAAATGCTGGCACATACTATATCATAATTCATATATTATCTCTAAAATATCCTTAATTAGTATGATTGAAATGCTTAGGCAGTTAGCCTAAATAATCATATATACATGTAAGCATCATTAGCTGTCCTTCTTGCTTAAGTTTGGCAGTAACTAGGAAACAGCGAGCTGGACCAAGAACTCCGAGATGGATGAGTATGCGATTGCACTAATGTCAAGTTACAGGTAATGGTAGAGGGTAGAAACAGAAGAGGGAATTACTAGAGCCAAGATTCTAAAATACCATGCACACCACCTGGTACAGCCCAGTATGTACTGAGACTGATGCAACTCTTAAAAAATCAAAATATTTGGTTACGAAATAAATTAGCAAGAGGCCAAAGCTTCATCACATGTGGTACAGAAAATATGATAAAAGAAATAACAAGCCTTTAAAAACAACACTCTTCCTTGACAATTAATAAAGAAGAATGAAGTGAAGGATGCTGGTTTTTTTTTTCCCTTAATCTACTGTTTTATGAATATCTCAATCATGGAATATAGCTTTATGTGCATTATAAAAGAGGTACAAGAAAACCTGCCTTCCAGTATGGCAAGATGTCAGTGGAGCGAGCCTCTGCCTCTTTTAATGCAGTGTAAACTGCATCGATAACTGGACTATCTGATGTAAGCGAGTCAAAATTGTAGTTGAACAATGACATGCCTATGACATCTAATGTTAATTGAGAAAAGTTTTCCTCCATGTTCACTGCTTCACCATTTTTGGCATAGGTTTGAAGCTTGCTCACTAATCTTTGAGCACATCTACAGAAAACTTTATCAACCATTATAGATAAATACTTCTTGTGGAGAGATGGGGCAACTGCACGGCGCCTTACCTGCCAACAGTATTTGGAAGAGATAAATAAAGGAGAAAGTAACATGAGAGCAACATGGATGAGGACTAAAAATTGGTCGGTTGCGAAAAATTTAGATCATAAAAATCTTGCATTTATGAAAAGAACACACAACAAAAAGACTGCATTAGTCTCATGGTAAGGAAAGGAAAAAAAGAAAGTCAACAAATGAGCAAACATTCCACGGAGTATGGACTATGAAATCAAGGCTTTTAGCTCGAAGAATTGAATCTCCTGTTGATGCAATAACTAGGGTGAAACTGACAACAAATCAATATGACACCACAAACCCAAAAGAACAGAGCTGAAAATATTTGAGTGAGGAATGCATTTGAAGCGAAATCCACATGTACCGCTAATTTGTTGGTAAATTTTCTGGTTAATCTCGTTCTTAATTTTCTTTCCCGTTCTTGCATAATTTTATCTTCCTTGATTCTCGGTTGTGTCTCCTTTTTACTTCCCATAGATCCACTTGCGATATAAAAAAGAATAGCAGCGGAGAGCACTGACCATCCAAAGGGGACCTTCGGCCACGGCGAAGCCAGAGCCAAAGAGGAACTCGGAGACCTCAGAGACGAGACCCTTGGCGTACTTTCCGTAGTTGCGGAGGACGTGCTTTGCGATGGCGGGGTCACTGACGACCACGAAGTCACGGGGGCCGGCGGCGAGGCGGTAGACGGGGCCGTACTTGAGCATCAACTTGAAGAGGGGCAGGAAGAGGGCGCCTCCGAGAAGGTCGGAGACGTCCTCCAGCTTGGCGTTGGCGATGGGAATGCCAGAATCGTCGCCGCGGCCGAGGGCGAGGGAGCGCACGAGGGAGGTCAGCCAGTCGGGGCTGACCCAAGAGCCGTTGGTGGTGGTGTTGTCCGGGTTGTTCTTGGGAGAGGATGATGCGGAGACGGGATGGGGTTTTCTTCCGACGAGGAGCGGGCGGCAATGGGGCATGGGAGGGCGGCGGGTGGATACGGTTGGGAAACAGGGAGAAGAAATAGGAAGAAAGGATGGGAAGGAGGGGGAGATGGATGTGGAAGCCATGGTGATGTTCTGTGATGGAAGTGTGGACAGTGCGACGGTGAACTCCGCTGTGCCTTTGAGAAGGCGGCACGTAGACGAACCGTCGGTGGGCGTTCAGGATCAGGTGTGGTGGACTTATATCAGCTGCAACAAGTTATGAATTGTTCAACCTTAGAAATTGTGTTAATGCTCTTCAAAATGTGTACGAGTCGCCTGTCTCGGCCGAGCCAGGGACCATCCATCCTGCTCTTGTAATCACCTCCCGGTATGGCACGAAAGCCGAGGTTTGTCGTGAACCTGCAGCGCATTATAAGGAGACGTTTACTTCTACCTTACAATGCTGCTGTCTATGAGATGTCATGTTTTCCTTTGGTGACGCGGAATCATACCGTCACGTTATACCTGCAGTCCACCCCACACTCGCTAAGCACCTCTCATTCGCCATCGTTTCTCTATTTTCTACGGATTCCTCCACGCAGTTTTCTCCCGCACGATTCCTATCAAAAAGATTCCGCAGCCTCATCGAACGCTCCCCTCAGATGGAATCCAATTGCATCCGTCGCCGTCCAAATCTTCCTCCTCCCCCCTTCCGCTCGTATGGTGCGACCATCACCACCGCCACCAGAATCCACCACTCCAATTCCCTCCCTATCAAACTCAACCACCGATGCTTTCCCTCCATCGCCACCCCTTCCCTCCGCTTAAACCCCGAGCCTGTCCGTCCTGCCTCTTCCCTTGCTATAGTGCCCAAGTCCGCTTCCGATCCAGATGCCGCCGCTGCCGGGGGATCCGACCTTGCCCCCGTCCCCGCCTCCGCCCGCACCTTCACCGCCTGGGACATGGGTAGCCTCTGGGTTAGCCTCGTCGTGGGAGTTCCCTCCTACTACCTCGCCGGCAGCCTCGTCGACCTCGGCATGGCCTGGTGGCAGGGCGTGGCCACCGTCGTCCTCGCCAACCTCATCGTCCTCTTCCCCCTCGTCCTCACCGGCGTCCCAGGCACCCGGCACGGCGTCCCCTTCCCGGTCCTCGCCCGCGCCGCCTTCGGCGTCCGCGGTGCCCACGTCCCCACCCTCCTCCGCGCCCTCGTCGGCTGCGGCTGGTTCGGCATCGAGACGTGGATCGGCGGAGAGGCCATCTTCCTCCTCCTCCCCTCCGCCCTCAAGCAGTCCGCCCCCGCCCTGT